>NC_056742.1:297769549-297822049 GCF_019279795.1 Protopterus annectens
TTGAGCTATAAGAAGATAATCCTAGATGCATTTACTATCTGCTTCTCTTGATGATCTCTGTGAAAGTGGAAGAGATTTCTAGTACTGGGCTAACAGCTGATATAACTGCTTATACTGTAATCCACTTGATAATCATAATCTTGTCACACACTGACAGGGAGTTAAGTGAGAAGGCATATTAATGAGTTGGCATGCAATCTCTCTTCTGGGTCATTTCTGTTATTATTTTGTTCATTTAGTTTAAGGTTCTTGATTTGTTAGTAAGCTTAACTCTAAGCTAGTTACAGAAATGGATATTTTATTTTAAAATATTAGACTTGATGATTTCTAGTATTAACAGACTTCAAAAAACAGCTATCTTCAAACTTCATATTTTGGCATAGTTGATGGGTGCCAGCATGACTCAATACCTGATGTGAAGATGTTCAGAGTTTTTCTCACCACTACTCATCTTTTTTTTTTCCTGTATCTATTATTTGTCTTTATTTTTATTTTTCTTTCCCAGTAATAATAAAAAGACACTTCCAGACTTCTGGTATTGCTTACATTGGTTTGTGAGTAACTAATTACATTCCTCTCCCAACTAGTGTCATCTCCTCCTCTCCTGGGCAACTGCTTATAGACCAGCCCCCTAAAACGTGTTAATTAACATGACTGTATTCACTTTGGCTTGGACATTTTTTTGTGTTATCATCCTTTTGGTTTATGCTCTTTATATTTGTGCTTACATAACTTTTATATTCTGTAACAAAAATGTATGCAATAATTTCCCATGAACCGGTTATTAGATTATTTAGTTAGTCATTTAGTTATGTCTACTTCAAATTTTAGTTCCTGTGAATATGGCTAGACTAGGTAGAATCCATAATGAACACATGAATATACTTCAAAACAGAATAAACTCTGACTTTAAAATATGCTTCAGAAATAACAGGTCTAATAACCCTGAAACCAAATCTGTTGATGGTAAATACGTTCTTGTTTGCTAAAACGGAAACCTTCTATTGTTTCAGGTACTTAAAAATAAATAAATAAATAAATTAGTAAATAAAAAAAATCCAGACTCCTTTTTATTTTTTCTTGATAAAATATATAACTTTATTCTACTTTCTCTAGCTTTTCAATATATCTGTCTCCACCTATTCAGGGCTTCTTGGCTACCTAACAAAAAAAAGGCCACTCTTTCATTAAGGTTCATTACCTTCAGATTACTTTATGTGATTTGTTTTAATTTTGTTTACCAGATTTGCCCTGCTAGGTTTAGTCAAAAAAACTTTTTCAGTGGAGGCCTATAAAGAAAAGCTCCAACATATTGCAAACATTCTTAAACAGAAATTCGGTAATATATATTAACCGTTACACATTCATTTGCTAATCGAATTACATCCAAATGAAATAAAGGCAACTATTACAATATAGAAGATATCTACGTATTTGTACATGTAGAACACTGAGCATTTGATAAGGTGTATTAGTGAGTTTATTTGATTAGTGGTTAGAATTCAAAGACATGTTGGTGAGGGAAGGAACTAGGTAAGGCAGAAAATGTTAATATTGTAGTTAAGAGGTGGTGTATAAAGCAGGGTGATAGATAATTATATACAGAGTTAGCTTAAGATTTGTATGAGCAGTGCCACAAAACTATGTGCACAGCTAGGAGATGCTAGTAAAACTACTCAGGTATTAGAGAAGACTGGTTGTGGACCATAGTATTCTGAATGAAGAGAGACAGTTTGTTGATATGGCACAACAGTGTCATTTATCCAACTCCCTATTGATAGTTTTGCCTCAAAATGCTGAGCGTTGACAAGCCAAAAAAAAAAAAAAAAGATCAAATATCCCAGAGAAGGGTGAATCTCAAAGATCACTCTTCTCCTTTGAACTTGATCACCTGTACTCCCACCAAACTTATATATACCAATTCTGAGATTGCCATATCTCATTGAAAAGGGAATATTCAATGAAATGGCCTTCTTGGACACAATATATATAAGTGTGCTTTTCAGCCATTTAGTCTCTGAGTTTCAGGACTTGCTCTAGCAGGTCCCAACATTTCAAATGGTTACCATTTATCCTGAAGATTATTGATCCCACAAGTCTTTTATCTCAAGGATAATACACAGGAAATTGTGACCCCACCAGACTGACTCTAGTATAGGCTGTCAGTCCTTCACCAACCTAAAAGTGAGTAACAGTTCCCTGTGTTAAAAAGTCTTTTGTAAGAGCAAGTTTCCCTATTATGGCCAAGCATGCTACAATTCTTACATTCATCTGAATAAGACTGGGATTTTCTCAAAGGTATAGGATTAGTAATCCTTGCTACCTTAATAACCTAACAAATGGACAAAACGGCAGAGCAGACTGTACGAGAATTTAATAAACAGTTCCCAAAAACACAATAAACTTCCTTTAAGCGCTTTTCGTTTGTTCTAAATTAACAAACTTCTTCAGAAGTAATTAATTGACACAGCTACTAGCAATTTATACCAAAAAGTGCGGGAAAACCAAAACTAATTAATATTTATGACAATTAAAAACAATTGAAGAATTAAAAAATTAAAAAATATCACATACTTAAATTTGTTTCCAGGAGGTTATATACAAGTGTGTTTGATTTTTAACAAAATAACCACCAGGGACATACACTTCCATCAGAAATCTACACTTAATTTATACACAGTAGTTTCTACTGTATTAAATAAAAAGTAGTAAATAGTAATAAATAAAATCTAGTGTTATCTTTGCAAGTTTTTGAGTTTTAAAATACTGGTAATTGAACAGGCCTCATTTAATCCAGGGTAATTGAAAGCATTCAACTTAATCTGCCATAATAATTCAAGTTCTTCCAATTTAAATGAAGCAGGACCACCTCTTGTGTCAAGAACCATGTTGTTGATGACTAAGAATTTGAATTTATGTGTGGGATTGTGATGGACATGTTTTGCCAAAGCGTTATCCATCTTATTATGGGAAATGTCGTATTGATGTTCATATACCCTATCTCTAAGTAAAAGTAAATCTCTAAGTAAAAATGCAAAACACTCAGAACATTGGGCTAAATAAACCAAAAATCTAGTATTGCAGTTAAATCTGAATTTCAACTTATAGGTACTTCCATTGATTGTAAAAGAATTAGTGCAATCAATGAACTTACAATAGTTGCAACTCTCACATTTAGACATACCTGTCACTCTGGAGAGTGAAATATTCCGTCTCTCAAGGAGGTTTTTCAAGTTTCTACCCTTTTTAAAAACTACATGTGGTTTATGACCTAGAAACTCAAAGACAATGTGGTTAGATTTAAATAATTCCCAATTTTTGGTAATCACATTGACGATGAGTTTACTTTGAGTGTTGAATGAAGTCACAAAACTACGTTGGAGAGCCTGTCGATGGGAATTAGAGGTAACTGTCTTGAAACCATTGACATCAGGCTCAATTGTAGTGACATTGTCAAAAGTTCTATGATTTCTACTTAGAATTGGTTTGAACCAATTTCCATTTCTTTTGTAAGTGACCTCTTCAATTAATATATCCAGTAATGATTCCGGGTAACCCCGATGTAAAAACATCTGCTTCAAGAAAAGACATTCACTAGTGAAGTCTTCGTCTAAACTAGAAATCTGTGATGCCCTCACTAGTTGCCCTTTAACAACTGACTTTTTTTGGTGGAATGGGTGGCAGCTAGAGAAGTGAAGAAAGGAGTTGGAATAAGTAGCTTTCCTATATATTTGGGCAGTAAAAATACCATCAATTTCATTCTTGACCAACCGGATATCCAAGTATGGTATAGTGTCAGTGTTGAACGTGTGGGTAAATTGTAGGAAACTAGTAGTAGAGTTGAACTTGTTAACGATGTTAGTGGCTAGTAGGTCATCTCCTTTTATGAGTAAAAAAATATCGTCCAGGAAACGAGTGTAATAAACTATACAATCCATCATAGCCTCATCTGAAAAGACATAATTAGCCTCCCATTGTGCCATCACTAAGTTTGTGACACTTGCTCCACAAGGGGAGCCCATCGCTAAACCTATTTTCTGAAGAAAAAACTTGTTGTCAAAAATAAAATAATTGTTGGTCAAAATCAAGTCTAATAGTTCCATGACTAAAGCAATGTCACTAGTTGATGCACCATGTTTTTTCATCAGTTCAGCCACCCATTCGACACTTATGTCGTGAAGGATGCAGGTGTACAGGTCCTATACGTCTTAATAACCTACAAAGAAAGATTTTTCTAGTGTCTTGTTTCTGTAATGCAGTAAGGATTTAGACCACCCACAGGGAGCACAAAGGTTCCTTGGTCGTTAGAGGAAACGGAGAAACCATATGGTTAATTTCAGGAGATGAAGGCTTTTTGGAGAGATGAGACAACAGAGTTTTAAGAGGTAAGGGGAGAAGAGGAGCCCAAATTTAAATCATGGAGTACTCTAGCATGAAAAGTGTCTAACCTATAGAAAGAAATAAAGAAAACTGAAGTAGTTACCATAATGACAGATCTGTAAATAGAAGTTTAGCTTTTCATAACCTATAGGACTGACTTTACAAGCATTATGACCACTTAGCAGATAAAACATGTCCAGGTTTCCTTTCACCCTCTTCCTCCTTCCCATTACGCATCACTTATCACAAATTCTCCAGTGTTCTCATTATACTGTTAAATGCTGGAAAGAAGAAAATGGGTAAAAGGAAGACAAGAGTCTGCAGACATGACATACTATAAATGGGAGATGGAGGGAGAGCGGGTCTATATTCAAAATGTTGAGTGCTCTAATATCGAACCCTAGCAATCGAAAATACAAAATATCGAACATTCAGAACAGCATATTTTTTCCTAGAGAAAAAATTTGCTGTACCAAAACACATACACGCAACACAAGCACACCAAACAAACAGCAATCCACACACATACACCTAAACTCTTACACCTAACCCTACACTAAACTATACATACAAAACTAACTATCCACTTACCTTAACCCAAACCCTAACCCTAAGGTCCGTCATTATCGTACAGTCACCTCACCCATGCCATAACCCTCACATCCACACAATCGCACACTTACCTGACCCACACCCTAACTCACCTAACCCGCCCTAACCCACACATCCATACAATCACACACTTACCTGAACCCGACCCATATCTTTCCACCAGAGGGCTGAAAATACCAAAGCAACAGAAACAGACAACCAAATTCTTTCCCTAGGAAAAAATTTGGTTTTCTGTTTCTTCGATATTTTCAGCGTTTGCTGAAAATGGGTCGATATTAGAACACTCGACATTTCAAATGTTTGGTGTTCTAATATAGACCCAGGGAGAGCATATTATGATGCATGATGGGCCTGCTTCTTACAGATTTGTCATTATGGTAGCTACATAACTTTTGCATCTCATAAGAAGAGGTCCTTCTTGGTAACCTCTAAGACAGTCTACCCATCTAATCCTTCTGAATGCCACTGTCATGGGAAAATATCACAGATGACAATATCCCCAAGGAAGACCTGGCTCTCAAAATAATGTCCAGCTTATAATGGCTTGCAAAGTGTTTAGAGAAGACCTTGATGAAACAGTGAAATATCATCAGTGGTTCTATTATGTAAAAAGGCAGTAGTAGTTGTCATAGTACTAGCAAAATGAGACCTTGGAATCGCAGGTAATGTGTTTCCTTGTGTGATGATAGAAAGTTCTGCCAGCTATGCCAGGAGAAGTAGGACAGTGGATGTGTAACATATGCCAGCACAGTTAGCTGGAATTTTTTAAAGAACTATATGTTATTTGAATAGCAAACTGATTTCTCCAGATGCTTCTGTTGGAAATGTATTTGTAGAGCTGCTTGTGCTAAAAATGTATCAACAGTGTGCCCTGCTGGGCAGAAAAGAAATGTACATGCATTATTGTAACTGTTTAAATGCATATATTGTAACCAAGGATACTGAAGGAGGACAGGTTAATCTCAATCCACCTGACTTTGCGAAATAGTAAGAAAATTAAATTACTGGGCCTAGGCCATAAAGATGTTATCTCACAGTTTTGAGTGAAGCCAAAGATACAATGTTGGTAAGAAGCATGGTTTGTTATTATCTGTAGGAAGAGTAGAGGTTTGCAATTTGTAATTGTTTTATGACTTCCAGAAGCTGCATCAGATTTAAGCAAAGCTCTTGTGTGTGTATTATTGACATTTAGGTTCTAAATCCTGGCAGTTTTTAGCAATGGGCAGGATGCATGGGAACCAGAAGTCAGATGATCAGATGTATGTGATGCCATTCTGTACAGAAATAATGTTTTAATACTAAATGTGACTGAAGTCTCAAGACAGTCCATTTCTTGAAACCTGACATAGAAGGGTCCCTCACCTACTTCATCTTTCCTTGCTCTAGTAAGTGAACCAGGGAATAGTAACTCTTCAAATTAGTCAGATAAATATAGTGAGATAAGTTAAGTACTGTTTTTCTGTATCTGTATGAATTTGTTCATCTGTGTTATGTTAATATTTCCTATGGCTGAAACGTTGGTGTTTACTGTAAACAGATATTTCATATGTTCTTGTTTTTTTAATATTTAGTATTAAATATATTTAAACTTTTCATTGTGGCAGGTCCTTTAGAAAATATGTTCACCTTTGAGAGTACTTATATCTATTGGTGACACTGCAGCCACTCCTGAAAGGCTTGCTGTTTCGTCAACATTACCATTTGTATTAAAATTAATTTCAATCAATATAATAGGGTACCCTTGCTAGAGCCTCAGAGTAGCTGGCTTTGGAGTATCTGGTGGCAGGTTAACTAGCTTATAGTCTGGGCAGAATGGGGCATAGCTAGTAAATTTGTGCCAGCCTTTCCCAGGTCTGTGTTTGTATATGTGTGTGAAAATCAACCTTTACCAGGTGTGTGTTTGTATATGTGTGTGAAAATCAAATCTCAAAGTGTGTGTGTGTCAGCTACTTGGAGGAGGAACCCGAAGCACTGGTTTCACAGAAAGGGTGCTGGAAGACTTGGCTTTGACACTCGGCTGAGTACTTAATCTGCAGCTGTGCCAGAGGGGAGTCTTACTGGGGAACCTGAATAGAGACACACAGAGAGAAACCCAGACCCCAGACTGAGTGCATTCCCTCTATGTTCTTCAGGGAAATTGTGCTTGATGCAGAGAGCTGCATCTGGAAACATTGGATTCCAAGTGAACGCCCCTCTCCAGTGTCAGTGGTGAGGATTCAGGCTCCTTGATTACTGGCCCTGAGTGAGGACGTCACACCTTGTTTATTGTAACAGAAGTCAATGGAAGCTTAGTAACTTTTTTACCAAATTTAAATTTAGTAAAGGATGACAAACAACTGATCACTGTTGCAGAAGATTTAGTTCTGTCCACATAAAATCTGAACTGTCTTACACCATCTGTAAGAGGGATGAGCTATTTAGCACTGTTAAAAATATTCAGGAAAAACAACTAACTATACACTGATCCATATTTCAATCTGAGGAAACTTTTAGCATGAAGGAAACGTTTTTTTTTCCTGAGTGCCAGCATAAAGATGTTTCTGTGTGGCAACATTTCCTTTTGAAAAATTATGTATGGAGGGTTGAGAGAGAGGAGCTAAAACTCTAAAATCCTATAGGCAGAATTAACACTCCCTAGAAAAATTGTCTTCTGGGACAGAATCTTCAGACTTGAAGAACTAGTAGGCACAAAGGGTAGAAGAAAGTTTTTTTCTGACATAAAATAAATGTCTCATTGAGTTACATATTCTCGGATAAAAGGTCTAAGATAAAATGTTAGTAAGTAAGAGACCCTAAGAGAATCTATCCCAGAAAGAAAGTTGGAAGTAATGAAATTAATTTAATTAAAGTATTGCTGAGACCAGAGTCAAAATTTTCAGATGAATAAGATAAGACTAGAGTAACAACCTGTGAAAGGCATTATTTGCTGGATGCCCAAAGAAAAGACAAAAAAAAAAACAAACAAACAAAAACAGATCCATTTCTCTTGTTAAGTCTTTGGAATAGGCTCTGAGAACAGATTTTTGTCTCATATGTTTGGTCTGCTCCTCATCAATTTGTGCTTTTCTGGCAAATTATTGGGGATTGATGTCCCACATAATGACAAACATCTGGGTTTTAGACTTCATGCCCTTCAGAAAATACATACTAATAAAAAGTGTTATTCCAATAACTTTCTAAGTTGCTAAGAGCTATATCTAAACTGTCCGTATTTTTGGTCTTTGCCCTACAATAATTTCTAGCTTTGCCCAGATTTCTTGCATTTAGATGTTGAGAGTATTAGAGAAGAGGTTGAAAATATCAAGATTATTACTGTACTTGAAGCTGACAAAGGCATGCTTTCACGTCTGGGGAGTTGGGATTTGGCTAGGAATTGCAGGAAATGCAAAAAAAATGTGAATGGTCATAGGTGTAGTGGTGTCTGCAAAAGCAGTACAGACACAGCAGGGGAAACCAGGATTGTCCAGGTCAAAATACTGCTATGGGAATAACTTTGGCTTTCAGCAGTCTGGAGTTTTGAAATAATCTCATCATTATTGGAAACAGGAAGAAAACATAAAGGAGTCCATCTGACAATGTGTGAGCTACAGCATCCTTGGAGAGGAAATCAGTGAAACAAGTCAGGACATTGTCAGGGCATAGGGTTTGCCAGAGATGGAGTTATACCACACACATCCTTGGGCAGCACTGTGATGTAGAGTGATACAACCTACTTTGATCTAGGTGACCCAGGTTCAATTAGTTGCTTGGGTATCTAAAGTGCTGGCAGAGATGGTTGGGCATCCATACCAGGGAGGAGAGTGATCAAAGAGTAGTCCCCCCCCATAGAATCTCTGATTGTAGCTGGGGATGTGAGTAGGGCATGATCCAAGGATGGAAAATGGGTAGATATTGGTTGAGTTGCTGTGGATCTGCTGCAATAATTTAGCACATCTCCATTGAATGCCTGCCCCTTGGACATACTGGTGAATGCAGTCCGTGGGGGGGAGGGTGGACCATTGTAGAAAAAAAAACATCCACAGCAGTGAATGATGCATGGTCTTGAGACATCTTAAACTCTTCATTAGCTCCAACACTAGCAGAGTAAGTCTGGGGGAAGTTACCCCGATATAGGATGGAGGCACTGGGATATGTCAATGCTTGGCTATGTGGGATAAAAAATAAAGATATCGCACTCACCCTTTCACTGATGGAGCCAGCGACCATTTGGCAAAAATCAGGAAAGAGTGGCTTAGGCTGTCTACAAGACAGCTGGACTCTGCTGAGATATGATATATATCAAAAAGGAATCTAAGTGGATGATCTACTTACACAGTCTCAGAACTGTCAAGACAACATGTAGCTAATGTGTTTCTCCATGTTTGTTGATCTGCCAGACAATAGCCAAAATGCCATATTAAATATTATTGACATTCTGAGGGAAAAAGTGCTAAAAGAGGAGTGAGATCAATGGAACTCTTGAATTTCCAGAACATGTATGTGATGATGGGATTCCTGAGGTGAACAAGCATCACAAAAAGCCTGCCCATTGTAGTGTCTCCCATCAGAATAGATGTAGTCAGGGTGACAGATGCCAGAAGTTTTAGCTAAACACAGGGCAAGGGAGTGTGTGATATCAATGTTGTCTAAGGGAATATGTGATATCAGTTTAAGACTCACATAACCTGCTTTGGAAATTTGGATTGTAAACAAAAAAAAAATGGTGTCACCCAAAACAAAATTGTCTACTAAAGACCACTAGTGAAACATGACATAAAGAATAAAAACTGAAACTACCATAATGTTTGGAGTTCCGAGGCAAGTCTATATACTGACAGAATACAAACAACCATTTGCTGAGGAGTAAGCATCCTTTCCTGCAACAGAAAAAGACCAGTGTAGAGAAGTGCTTAGAAATAAAGTTGAACACAAGCACAGTGTGAGCTTGTGAGGCTTACTTTTACTTAATAGAAAGTGAACTCTTTGAGCAAAGATTCACTTATGTTCACTAGATCCATCACTGCTGTGTAACAAGAAGAAAATCACCTAGATGCAGGAATATATCTGTCTGGTGAATATCATAGGGTTAGAGGTCTGTCCAATAGGCAGAGTCCAAAACAGGTAGTGACTCTAACCTAGAAGAGCAAAAATTGTTTAGACTCTTTGTTGGTTCTGACGTGGAGGTAGATGTCTTGGAGGTCCAAACATCATATCCAGTGTCATTCTGCTAGACAAGGAAGGACAGACTGCACATCAATCATTCAAAATGTCTGTTTTGGGATAAAGGTGATTAAGCTGCTGAGATCTAAGATGGCCCTGAGGTTATTTGTCCTATCTGATATAAAAACAGACTCTGAAATGATACCTTACACCTTTCTTAACTGGTGGGACTTTTTGACCAGGTGAAACATCTGACAAGGATAATAAAGAAAATTGTGGCAGGAGAGAAAAGGGATATAGTAGTCTCCGAAAATTGCTTCATGCATGCACCCGTCCTTTGTAATTTTTGTCAAAGGCTTCAAGTGGATACAGAATGAATGCCCGACTGCCTCCAAAGTAGGCATTTGGTAAGATTTCAGGACTGCTGTTGTTTACATGGGGTTAATTCAGACCTCCTGGGAAGTACTGAGGACTTGGACTTTTGGGTCTTTAACTTTGCTAGAATCCAAAGTAAGCTATCTGCACATTTCCAGCAGCTGCTATTGCTGCTTTGTGCCACAACAAAATCACATATGATACTGTCTCACAACATTCTTTTAAACACTGTTGTGGGGTTGAACTTTACAGCTGCAGTAGTAAGGGTTGCCATATCTATAAGGCAATGTTTAACTTCCCTACCAAACAGGAAGGTTGATTGAAGGCAGGAATCCTGAAATGCTATCTTGGTGTCATCAGTAAACTCTACAATGTACAGACGGGTACTGCCATGCTGGCTATAAAGTTGCTCATGTTGCAAGAAGTAGTGTTTTATGTCTTCCACATTTCTTTCAAGACCCAAATGGCACCTAGTCCAAAGCATGGTGCATTCATCAACTGTGTCGCTGTAAGAATATGCCACTTGTAGGGCCAAAGTGGGAGATGAGAATATGTGCTTCTTAAACCTGTCCATTGCCTCACACTTGCATTCAGGGGGTTGGAAGGTTAGGCTCTGAGGTAAATGTGTTTTATGTAGGGCAATACATATCTGGTGTGGGAGGCACTGATCTGTCTGAATAATACATTTTATACAAAATGTCATCAGCATTCTTCAGAAAAGATTGTCCCATGTGATTTTGGTGACATCATTTAGGTATCTATTAAGGGCAAAATCAACTAGATGGACCACACAGTAAACCTACAGACTTCTTAAACCTTATCTATGGATTAAAAATGGGGTCAGATGATGTACCTCCTTTTGCTACATTATCTATAAATATTCCCAACTTGGGGTCTATAGGGAAGGAGAGGTGGCTCTTCATCTTTAAAAAAGGTTCTTTACGGTGGAAAATCCAACAGATGCTCAATGTGCTTCATCATCTGAAAATCTTTCCTAGGCCTTTTGGGTGGAGCAGCTAAGTCAAAAAGTAGAAAAGTCATTTGAATGAAGAGCATGGGACTTACGACCCCTGAAAGAACCCAGAATGGGAACTGGTAATGCCTTTTTCTGCAAATGAAGAATCTAAGGGGTTGAAAATTACCATTTAGTTTAAATGCCCCATAGGACAAAACTGGAGTATGAAAAATGGATGATGATGCCATTAGGAGAGGTTCTGGGAATGACAACATCAGAACTATAGGAGAGGCTCAAGGAATTAGCAGAAAGTAAGTCCTGGCCCAAAGGCATTATAGCAGATGCAATGGGTAGTAACACTAATAGGGCCAGAATCAAGAATATCAACAGCCAGTGACATATGGCCAGCATCAGCAAAGCTGACTCCTGAAAATGAAGCACTTGGAAAGGTTTCACTTGAGAATGTGATACCACCAATATGCAGGAGGCATTACTGTCAACAGTCTCATGGCAGATGGCAAACAGAGTAAAAACGGAGTAAGTGACACACATATGCGCATAGACCAGTGTCACAGCAGTGTCTATTAATGAAAAGATCTAGGTTGCAAGCTTACATTCCCTTGGTGCCCAATATCAAAAGGAACAGAAGAAAAGAATTGTGCTCTCCTTCACTGACTTCTTACAACTGTGTCAGCTAGCTTATCGTAATCTATAATATTATAATAAACTATTAAATGATGTGACCTCAGTGTATCTGGCCTGGAGTCTAATGGCTGAAATTGAACAGTAGTAATTTCTCAAAAGATTTCACAGTCATGCAGCTGAAAAGTTGACAGATTCTTAAAAGTGTGAATGACCCTCTTTCATTATAATATTTGGACAAGAAGGCTCTAGAGACTTATTTATAGATTATATCACTGTGTTATTAGGTATAACAAAAGTTGGACAGTCTTTTTAAAAATAATAGATTTTGTTTTTTATTAATTTTAGGGGTGATACAAGTTACAGATCTCTTTTTCAGTAAAAGAGTACTCAGTCTGAGAAAAGACAGACGGCTCTTTAAATTTTGGTAGAGTCAACAAATATGTCTGTATATGGTTACATCAATTGTCTAGCCTTGCTAAATTCAGCACAAAACCAGAAAAAGGAAGTTTTTATGGGCTTCTCCTAACAAGTGAAGCAGAAACTGGGCCTATTCAAATAGAGTATCAGACAAAGGCACATTTCTAATCATGCAGGTTTATCTTAACAAGAAACACTGATGGATGAATGTAATGTGTAGGTATTTTGTATTTATCACCATTCCATATGCATCAGATGCTTGCAGCATTCTGTTTGCATCATCAGGCAATTATCATCTGTCTGTATGTATTGTCAGTTGTTACTGTAACGTTGTCCGACTCGCAGAAAGGAAAAAACACAAAAATGAAATAACACACACAAATATATAGCTAAACTCCTTAAAAACACGCACTACCAAACAAATTGACTCTTTAGAAATTAAGAATGAAGGGTTAAATTATACAATAGAATGTAAAAATATGTTCAAAACCAGACAATCAGGAAACAGCATAACCAGCAAATTGTAGCTGAAATTAATAAACTGCAGTAGATAGCACTCAACTAATGAAACACATCTCTCTCTCTCTCTCTTACCCATTTATGCACCATGTAGTACATTGGGCAATGAACACCTTTCAGTGCTCATTGTTTCTGTAGTAGTTATGGGTTTTACGGCCTCGGGTTGCTAGCCAAAGGTCCAATTCTCCTCCGAGGGTGAACCACACATATTAACATGCACACACTCACATCTAGGGCCAATTTAGAGTGTCCAGTCCACCTACTGCATGTCTTTGGAATGTGGGAGGAAACCGGATTACACAGCAGAAACCCACGCAAACACAGGGAGGACATGCAAACTCCATACAGAATGCACCACAGACAAGAATTGAACCAGAGAATCTCTTGCTGTGAGGCAAAGCTAACTGCTACACCACTGCGCTGCCCAATGAAACGCATCATTTAACTATAATTGTTGTAACATTGCAACAGTACCACAGCAATGTAAAAACTTAATACATAAACATTTACATTAGAACTACAGTAAAAAGGCACATACAAGATAGGCCACTCCTAAATATCTACAAAGCCTAAATGAAGTCCTGTTTAACAGGCAAAAATCTGAAACTAATGCATCTCACAGTGATCCAAACAACATGCAATATGCAAGTGTCCTTTTGTGACAAGTAATGTTTCATGCTGTATTACTAGAGAACTCATTCTGTGATTCCTGGCTTTGTTGTTCATCATATACATCATTCCTTAAACCTATAGCACAAGATCCTTTATCATACACAAGAGTCCCTAATACAATATGTCTGCTGCAATTTCAACCCAAGGAATGCTGACTGAGGCAAACTGTAAAAAACAAGTATTTTGAACTTTTTTTTAGGAGCTTGCACTCCTGAACCTCTACTGTGGCTTTATTATCCCCTGCCCTGCTTCCTATAAACTGCCACTGAGGACAATGCACCTCAAGAAAAGGATCATAGAAGGTTATGAGGCTACATGCCCTGGGGCTCTTACAAGCCTAGCCAAGAGTTTATCCCCAAAAAGAAACCTCAGTCAGCACCTGTTGATGCTGTCAGTGAGGGACACAGGTGGAACCCTTGAGACAGACTTGTGGTTTCCCATCCACTCATCAAGGTTGCACTTGAAGAGGGTCAGCAAGGTGCTCTGTTTGACATGTATGGGAAGTCTTTTCCAGAGACAAGACTGCCTCTGGGAGATATACCTGTCTCTCCAGCAGGTTTTGTTGATGTCCTATATTAGATTCAGGCCTTTTGAGCAGGTAGCGCATGAGGAGTTAGACTTAGGATATGGAGCATTTCTAGTAGGACAGGGTCCAAGATTGACTCGCAGACGACACACAGATCACCCCTGAGCAATCTGTACGATACCGAGTAGAGTGATAGTGATTTGAGCCTTCTGCATAGGGCAGGTGTTGGAGGTCATGGATTCTCTTTGTGAGGTATTTCAATAGCCTTTCCAGTTGGTGAAGATGTTTGGAGAGGTACATCCCAAACAGGGAGTTATACTCAATTATTGATCTAATGCGGGAGATGTATAGAGAGGTAATAACCTCCTTTTTTCTGGGTGAAATCACTTTACTTATGAGTTGAATGAAATAAAAGGTTTTTCTGACCACTGCTGCTACATGATGGTTGAATGTGAGGTTGCTATCGACCCGTGTGCCCAGGATCTACAGCCTTTGGTTTGCCATTTGTGACAGCCTTGTTTAGTATTTGGTGTTTTTCTTGTTCCAATTGAAGCCCTGTTTAATAGGCAAATTCTGAAAGTAATGCATCTCACAGTGATCCAAACAACATGCGATATGCAAGTGTCCTTGTGTGACAAGTAATGTTTCATGCTGTATTACTAGAGAACTCATTCTGTCATTCCTGGCTTTGTTGTTCATCATATACATCATTCCTTAAACCTATAGCACAAGATATTTCCTTTATCATACCAAAGAGTCCCTAATATAATAGGTCTACTGCAATTTCAACCCAAGGAATGCCGAGTGAGGCAAACTGCAAAAAACAAGTATTTTGAACTTTTTTTTTTTAAGAGCTTGCACTCCTGAACCTCTTCTGTGGCTTTACCACCCCATGCCGTGCTTCCTGTGAACTGCCACTGAGGACAACGCACCTCAAGAAAAGGCTCATAGGAGGTTATGAGACTAATGGCCCTGGGGCCCTTACAAGCTTAGCCAAGAGTTTATTCCAAAAAAGAAACCTCAGTCAGCACCTGTTGACCCTGTCAATGAGGGACACAGGTGAAACCTCTCGGAGAAATTTGTGGTTTCCCATCCACTCATCGATGTCGCATATTAGATTCAGGCCTTTTGAGTGGGTAGCACATGAGGAGTTAGACTTACAGATATGTGGCATCTCTAGTAGTACAGGGTCCAAGATTACCTTTCAGATGACACACAGATCACCCCTGAGCAATCTGTACGATACTGAGTAAAGTGATAGTGATTTGAGCGTTCTGTATTGGGCAGGTGTTGGAGGTCATGGATTCTATTTGTGAGGTATTTCAGTGGCCTTTTCAGTTGGTGAAGATGTTTGGAGAGGTACATCCCAAACGGGGAGCTGTACTCAATTATTGGTCTAATGAGGGAGGAGTATAAGGAGGTAATAACCTCCTTTTTTCTGGATGCAATCCCTTTACTTATGAGATGAACCAAGTAAAAGGTTTTCTGACCACTGCTGCTACATGATGGTCGAAAGTGAGGTTATCAACCTGAGTGCCCAGGTCTCTCACCACAGGTTGTATGCTTAGGGGGTTGCCGTTGATGTGGTAATCAGTAGGGTTCGTGTTTTTGCCAAATGGTATGATGATACTTTTTTTGCATTTAGCTTGAGGCCATGAATTTGGCACCAGTCATTAGTTGCTGTGAGACCCTCTTGCAGTATGTTAACATAATTTGGGGAGTTAATGACAGCACCCAACTTACAGTCATCCACAAACCTCATCAGCCACAGGCCTTTTGTCTTTGCCCGAACCTCTGAGAAATAGTTGCTAAACAGTAGGCGTCTCAGGACAGATCCCTGGGAACTCCACTTGTGACAGGTCTGCTATCAGAGGTGGAGGTGCCTATTCTGACTTTGAGGGTCCTATCAAGGAGCCAGTTGGCCACCCACCTGATGAGATAGGGATTTACACCAAGTTGTGTTAGCTTTTCAATGATTCCCAAGTGGGAGATTGTGTCAAAGTCCTTGGCCAAGTCAAGGTAAGCTGTATGTACTGACTTTCCCTCATTCAGGGCCTTGGTGACAATCTCACAGAAGTCATCCAGGTTTAACAGGCAATATCTGCCCTTGATGAATCCAAAGTGGGTGGGGTCAAGTGCTTGGAGATTGCCTATGTCCTTGTTTATGAGCTCCATAATAATATGCTCAATGGCTTTACAAATCAAACTTGTCAAGCTAATGGGGCGATAGTTTCCAGGGTCAGTGGTGGTGGCACCACGTTTGTGCAAGGGGATGACAATGGCAGTTC
Source organism: Protopterus annectens (assembly GCF_019279795.1). NCBI lineage: Eukaryota > Metazoa > Chordata > Ceratodontiformes > Protopteridae > Protopterus > Protopterus annectens. The sequence continues at coordinate 297,786,078 of NC_056742.1, forward strand.
TCCACTCTGCTGGAATGAAGCCTGTACTTAGGCTGTAGTTGAATAGGGTGCTCAATGGCAATGTCAATTCTTGCTGGAGATGGTGCAGAATACATCCTGGGATACTATCAGGTCCAATGGAAGCTGTGTCCTTTGCCTTGGATAGGGTCTGTAACACTGGATCTACAGAGATGCGAGGTGCGGGACAAGTATTAGGGTAGTTTAAAGGGCCTGGGGGGGAACGGGGGGGTGAAGTTTGCACTGAACCTATCTGCTAGCAGGTTGGCTAAATCAACAGGATCAGTGTAAGTGATATTATTAAGTACTAGTTCAGAACAAACATGGGCTTTGCCACGGAGGTTCCTGATGTAACTGAATAAGACTTTATGGTTTCCCTTTCTTATGGAGGTTAGTTTTTGATTCATAATTGGCCTTGGAGGTTTTCACTAGTGATCTAATTTGCTTGTAGAGGCCAGGGAGGGAGTTTTTCCAATTTGGGAGAAAATCAAACAGTTTTACAGTAACAGTAACTCAAAGCTTTCCATGTTGGCATTGTGATAAATATAGTCCATATCAGAAGTAAAAGATGAATTAAGACAAGTCTAGACACTTCAGAAAATAAATTAATTCAAACAGAACACAGATTTCTAAACCTCAACAGTTGTTTCAAGCATTTCTTCAGGTGTACTTTGTTGCAGTGCACCTCCCTACTGCTCCCCCCTCACTCCTGCTACTTATATGTACTAAAACCAAGACCATTGTACATTTAAATAAGGGGAATACTCCAAGATAGCACAGTCTGAGGCTAAATACATACCCCTCTATTTGCTCTTGTTTTTTTTCCAGATTGTAATTACTGTCTTGAATTATTCAACAGACACACAGTGAAAGAAAATTAATACTGGAAAAAATGGAAAGATGATTATTTACCAGTATCTCCTCATTTTAAATCAAACACAACCCACTGGAACAAATACATGTATTTCACAAAATAAAGCAGTAGCCTTAGGCTATAAGGGTTGCTTCCCACCCAAAAACAATGACAGGACAGCATCAAAAAGATCATGCTCCTGCCCAACTCCTTCAGTCTGACAGTTGTTTGGCTAATCCTGTGGAGGAAAATCAGCAGTCGCAATGGCACTTTCTTCAGGACTTTCTTACCATACAATAAGAGAAGACATTAATGTCCTGAAATAACTAATCATTACTAGAGTGGGTTTGGCTACTGCAACAGCGATGAATTAGAATATCTACTGTTATGGGGAAGTGCAACTTAACACAACTGTATTATATTCATCATTCCCACTGCTGCAGTAACCCTTAGGCAATATGGGTTGAATATCAGAACCTATCCATTCTGAAAGGAGGAAGACAGTTATGGAACCAGGAGTCCCAGTTGAATGGTCCTAGCAAAGCTTGACCTGGACCTAGAAAAGGAATACATTAAGTGATGTTTTGCAAAAGTATGTACAGGGGGCCATTTAGCTGTTTCAAGAATGCTTCTAGAGTCCACCACTTTCCTAAATGCTATCAAAAAATACAAGGCTCTAATGGGAGGTGCCTTGATACTGCCTAGGATGGATTTGCCATGGTGGGAATAACAAAAAACAAAAACCGAGGACAGGAACCTGGCAATTATCTGTTTAGACCCAAAGTGTCACTTATTTTGCCTCTTATAGATTCATAGGTAGGTACTAGGCTACTGGCCCTTAGGGCCTATATAAAACTAGCCAAAAGATACCCTGGCTTTCACCACCCAAGAAAATTATTTTTCTGTGCCACTGTTGTGCAGAGCCACAGAAGTGATCCCTGGGGTGAATTTCCTATCTCCCATCCAATCATCAAGATTTTTCTTGAAGAGTGCGAATGAGGAGTTTTGTTTGATATATATAGGTAGTCTGTTCCAGAGTATGGGAAGTCTCTGGGACAGGAATCTATCCGTCCAGCATGTTCTGTTTATTGGGGTGACAAGGTTTAGGTCCCTAGAGTGTGTAGCTCGGAGAGATTGGGATTTCTTTAAGTGGAGCATGTCCAAAAGCTCTGGGTTTGACATAGCTTTGTGTGTTAGGCAGAGATCGCCTCTGAGTAGGCGATATGCGACGGAGTAAAGCTGCAGTTGTTGGCGTAGGGCATCTGTTTGAACAGTAATCCTCTTTGTGAGATATTTCTGCGGCCTTTCCAGTTGTTGTAAATGTCTTGTGAGGTACATACCAAAAGGGGCATTGTACTCTATAATGGGTCTAATGAGTGATGAGTAGAGGGGAACAATGACCTCTTTTTCCTGGATGAGAAACCTTTTGTGATGAGGTGTGTCACATAGAAGGATTTCCTTACTACTGTGGTGATGTGATTATCAAAGGAGAGACTACTGTCCACCTGTGTCCCAAGGTCTCTTATCACACTTTTGGTGTTAAGTATACTACCGCCTATGTTGTAGTTCATGGGTGCAGAGTTTTTACCAAAGGGGATGACAATGCACTTTTTGGCACTGAGCTTGAGGCCATGGCTTTGACACCAGGCATCTGTCTCAGTGAGGCCCTTTTGTAGGATGTCCACATCATTAGGAGTTTCGATTATGGCTCCTAGTTTGCAATCATCTGTGAACCTCATTAGCCAAAGACATTCTGTGTTAGCCTGTACTTCAGAGAAGTAGATACCAAACAGGAGAGGACCCAGGACTCAACCCTGTGGGACTCCACTTATCACTGGTCTGAAGTTGGATATGGAGTCTGCTATTTTCACAGTGTGGGTTCTGTCAGTGAGCCAGGTGGCAACCCATCTTGTGACATAGGGATTTATACCTAGTTTAGTGAGTTTATCTATAATTCCAGAGTGGGGGATGGTGTCGAAAGCCCTGGCGAGATCTAGATAGGCTGTGTGAACCACCTTACCCTCATCTACGGCGTTGGTGACCACTTTAAGGAAGTCTATCAGGTTTAGGAGACATGACCTGCCTTTTACAAACCTGAACTGGGTGGGGTCCTGAGTTTGGAGATTACCAGTGTCACTGTTTATAAGTTCCATGATGATACGTTCTTGAGAAGAAATAAATAGGTGATCAGCTCTTCTCAAGGGTTTACTTCTCTTTGGACAGAAACTGAGCTGCCAATATGCATCCAAAGTTGGCAGAAACTGTTCTCCCTGTTTTTTATATTCTGTTTGGAAAACTAGGAGACTGAGACTTTATTCAAAGTAAACTCTGAAACTACTCTTGCCTTGAATGAGGGATTTGTTCTAAAAGATACCCTATCTCAATGGAAATCCAATAGGATTCACCAACTATGAGAGATTGCGACTGAGATACTCTTCTTGCATATGTCAGAGCAATAAGGAGTATAGTTTTTTAAGTCAAGAAGCTTAAATCGGCTTGATGGGCAGGTTCAAAATGCGACATAGCCAATTTCTCCAGCACATAGCTGAGATCCTAGATTGAAGCAGCCTGTTTACAAGGAGGTTTCAGATGTAAAACTGTTTCACAACAAACAGTAATGAAAAAGGATGATTCACAAGCACACATGCTGAAGTGGCTGCAAGATGAAGCTTTATACAGGACTTAGCAAGGTCAGAGGCAAGTAACTCACACAAATGTTTGAGTGCCACTAACTCACACAAATGTTTGAGTGCCACTAACTCACACAAATATTTGAGTGCCAGTGAAACAAAATCTCTGATGGGCCCCAGGTTAAGCACCAGACAGAAAATCACTTACACTTACCAACATAGGATTTTCTAGCAGCAGGCTTTATTGCTTTCTTTAGTGCCTGCTACATGTCTTTGTGAAATAGAGGCCTAAAAATGAATCATCCAGACAGTCAGCTGAAGTTTATTAAAAACAGAGTGTATCAAACTCCCCCGTCTTCTGTGAGTAAATCCAGTTTGTGACAAACTTGTGGTAATTGCCCTTGGTGAATTCCAAAATAAGGGAGAACCAATGTTGCCTGGGATAAAAGGGGGTCACCACAATTATTTTTGTGGTTCTTTTTTGAATCTTTTGAATTACTCTGGATCTCAGTGGGAAGGGTGGAAACTCAAAAGGGACATTCTCTTCTAAGGCAATGAAACAGCATCTGTATTATAGTCTTGTTTGCAAGAACTCCAGCTGAAAAAACGTTTTTAGTTGTCTGTTTTGAAAGGAGATGAACAGATTTATCTGAGGTATTCCCCATAACAGGATAGATTCCTGGAAGACCCCCTCATTCAATATTCAATCATGTCTGTCTGTCCTGGTCTTGTTCAACTAGTCTGCGACTATGTTTTGCTATGAATGAATGTAAGATGCTTGAGGGGTTAAGAAATGCTGAAGAGCTACTTTGCAGCTTGCAAAGGAGGTATAAACTTATATGTCCATGCTTGTTGATATACCACATGGCCGTGGTATTGTCTATAATCACTAGATAAGGTCCTATGGACGAGGGGTAATGGAGAGGCTTCAAGGTATGGATCAAAGCCAATATCTCTTTCCAGTTGATGTGGTTTGGTCTTTCTAAAGGATTCCACAGTCCTTCCACATTTACCACTCTGGAAACTGTTCCCTAAGCAAAAGCTGATGCGTCTCTCTGGTAATGGATTGGTTTGGGGTCTGAGGAGAGAAGGGGAGAGCTGGGTTTAATTGAATATGTTGTCTCCACCAGTGCAGTTCCCTTTTTTAAAAACTAGAAATTGATACTATAGAGAATTTAAATGCTGGTTTCATGTGCATTTTTCATGTATGATCTGGCTAGCGGTATCATGAGAATCATGGATGCTATGAACCCAAGACGCTGAGAAATTCTGTTGCAAAAATCTGAGGCTTATTGGAGAAGTTAAGGAATAATTCCAGATAAACTGCTATTTGTTTTGTGTTAAAATGGCATTTTGAAGAGAAGCATCTATACGGCATCTTGGAAACACAATCCTCTAAGATGAAATATATTAACGTGAAAGCCTAGATTGGTCAAGAGAGACATAACCCACGTTAATGACTTTTAACATCTGGATGAGGATTCTGAAATAATGAGCAAGTTGTCTAAATAAGGAAAGATGTGAATGCTATTCATTCTGCAGTAAGCTATGATTGTGGCTACACATTCTGTGAATAGCATTAGAGCTTATATAAAACAAAAGCTATTGCAGACAACTGATAATGCAACCCAGAAACAGACAGCATTAGGAATTTCCTGAAGCCTATGGCTATGAGAATATGGTAGTAAGCATCTTTGAGGTCAAAAGTTACCAAATAATTCATGTAAGGATGAGAGGTATCAGTGCTACATTTTGAGCTTTACAATTTTCATGTACATATTTAAAATGAAATATCTAGTACTGTTCTCCAAGAAGCTTTTTTCTTTGGTAACAGAAGCATTAATTAATAGAAGGCTTTGCCCCTTTGAATTAAAGGTACTAGTTCTATGACTCCTTGGGTATGCAAAAATTGAATAACCTGAGGAAAAACAACAAAAACAGGAATGCAGGCAAGAGAGCTTGAGGCACGCACACAGTAGTAGTTTCCAAAGTTTATTCTTCAGACTTTGCTTCAAACAAATGATAAAAACAGTAAAAAACAGTAACCATAAAGCGCTTTCATCTCACCCCTTAGTGAGACTTCATCAGACAGTTGCAACAAGAATGTTTCAAACAGTATATACAAGTTTGAACCACATCAACTTCCTCCAAGCAAAAGGCAAACCCGCCCCGAAGGTAAGCAGGAAGGAGAAATTAACCCATTGTATTCTTTAAAAATCCAGCTTCTTGTAAAACAAGTATGTATGCAGTAAATATATTTGTATATGTGTAAATATAAATATAGCTCGGCAGTTCGAAAACACTCTTAAAAGACCTTTTAAAAGTATATTCAGAAATATTTAAAAACCATGCTAACATTACAACGAATAGTTAAGTTAACAATAAAAAGTGAGAAGTCAAGAATGAAGTGTAAAATTGAAAACAGTATAAAATACAATACTTTACCACTGTGTGAAAAAGTATTAAAAACTTAATTTGATTTGGGGGGGGGGGGGTATTCCACTTAAAGGAGAATTTTGTATCCAGTACCATCTGTAACCATTCTCCACCACTTTTAACACCTATGAGTCTGAAACAATCTTATGCCAAAGGGGAGTTCTGAGGGACTTTTTTTTTTTTTTTGTCAGAAAAGGCAATGCTTCCTTATATAAAGCTGAATCCAAGAATTTAGGCTTTACTTCATCAGCAAACTTTTGGTTACATACCCAGGGATATCTCATCAATGGAATACATGCATTTTGTCGAAGTAACTACCTCCAAATGTTAGTTTTTCCAAACCTGAATGTCAAATTTGTAATTGGCAAATGGTTGGAATGTCGTACGAAACATTGACTCCGACATTTCCGACTGCTCTACCACCTAAACAAGTGCTATCATGGGTCAAAAAGGGGGGGATATTTTATGTTTCAACTATCTCCAGTTCAGACATTTGAGAACCTAAGAAATCAAAAATAAAACAGATGACACTCCCAAACAGAAGAGGATTCACTGAAATAAATGCACCCTACAAGATTAAGCGCTTTCATCCACAAGGATGTGGACTTCATCAGAATATCAATTAACAGTTAATTACTCTGTTTTTAAGCCATTTTGGTGCCAAAACAGTATTAACAAAACATCTTATGTTACCAATTAAATACTAAGGTAATAAAACTATTGGGTCCTAAAATTCATTCTTACAATGCATATAAAAATTAAAACCTTTTTAAAAATCCTAACACACTCTTTACTATAAATTTAATAAATACAACTGTACACATAACAGTATAGGTATACTAATTAATAGATGTTATAAGATTAAAATGAAACTTAAGAGTAATAACAGTAACTATGACTGCATATTTACTACCAGTGTACTAATTAATGCACAAAACATAATATGTCATAGTAATATGTCAATGGATTAAAACAAAAATACAGTTATGTAATGTATTGCACAACATCCTGTTTGGATGGCTTTATGCTCATTTCCCTATGTCCGCATCTGTAATATGGGCTTAATAGTAATATAATCATTAAGTCCAGGGAAATTTAAAGCATCTGTCAATAACTGCCATCTAGTCTACCTATATCCTAAATGGGCTTTAATATTGCCCCCTCTTGGTCCTATTTTGACCTGTTCAAGAATGGCAAATTTAAACGTGTGTTCATTTCCTTTCATCTCAATGTGCCTATAAAGGACATTATTTTTGTCTTTTTTAGTAATATTGTACTTATGGTCGTAAATCCTATTCTTGAAACATCTCTCAGTTTTTCCAATGTAATAACATGAACAGGCCATACATATGGCAATGTATACAACATGTTTGGAATTGCAATTCCCCTGTGTGAAAGTAACCCGGGTACTGTTGATATTATCTAAAACAATCCCGTCATCTTCTAATATACTAGAACATTGTCTACAACATCCACATTTCCTAGTGTGTTTTTTAACTTGTAATATGTTAACCCAACCTTGTTCCAAACTTCTTTTTAAATTATTACCCATTTTAAAAACAAAAAGTGGCACAGGCCCCACTATAACCTTTATGTCATTGCCTGCTAACAATATATACAAGTTATTGGCCATAATCTGTTTAACCTTGTCGGCATAGGGGAGTGTTCCAAAATACATGCCCTTTGATAATTTCTGTCATCCTCTACTTTGCACACTGAGATAGTTTCTGACAATGGTTTACCTAAAATAGGGGGATATTTTCTACCCCATTCACTAATGACATACCCCCTAACATCATTTAACATATTTATAGGGTACCCTCTCTCTCTAAACAGCTGCTATATATATTCCATTTCATTAACCATATCTGCATGTTGAGAAGTCATTCAAGCTGCACATATGCACTGTCCTTTAAAAATGTTCCTCTTCGTTTTTCTGGGGTGATTGCTTGTATGTTCAAGATAACTATTGGAAAAAGTACTCTTCCTATATATATTAGACTTAAAACCATTGTTATTACTCACATATGCTGTTCCATTAGTGTTGCATGTATGTGTAAATCACAAAAATGTAGTTGAATTATTAATATAATCCATAAATTCCTTAAATTATTTCAAAGATCCATCCCATAATACAAATATATCATCCAAAAATCTCGAATAATGTCTGATGTATCTATAGAATCTACTATGGGATACATGAGTAGTTTCCCAATCTAACATGAACAAATTGGAAAACATGGGGGCACATGCTGCCCCCATCGCCACACCCCTCATCTACCTGTAGTACTCTCCCTCAAAATATATAAAATTATTATCAAGTACTATCGACATCATTTCCATAATAAGAGATACAAAATCCCAATCTAAATTTGTGTTCTGCCTAATACTGTTGCAGAACCCGTCGAAACCAATTTGTTTGGGAATGCATGAAAAAAGATCTACAACATCAATGGTGATAAAATACAACCCTTCTTTCCAAACTGTAGGGGTCAAGCTACTAAGAAAACCCCACAAATCCTTTACCATGTGTGGAATGCTACCATATATATGCTTTAACCATTTATCAATTGCCACACCTAGTGGGAAAGTTTTAGAATGGCTACCTGATATGATCAGACAAAAGGTGGGGGGGGTTGTTGATATTCTTGTGTATTTTAGGTATGCCAACTATGGTGGCCATAACCAGATGTTCTACCTTCAAAAATGTATACACCTCATTGGTAATACGATCGTCCAACAAAAATTCTTCTACATACATGTCTATATGTTTGTATGTGACTTGTATTTCATTAACAGAAACAGTTTCATAATTCCCTGATGTTTGTAAAATCTCAAATATCTTGGCAACATATTCCAAGGTGCTATAGATCACTACACCCCCACCCTTGTCGTGTTTCATAATCCTTATGTTCTGGTCCTCTTTAAGTTGTCTCAAAACAGCAGCCTCACTATGGGAAAGGTTATAATTAATTTTTTGATGTTTCAAATCATTCTATAAACCATATATTTCTTTTACAACCATTCTTTCATAAACTGCAACACTGGACTATGTGACCAGCATATATGTACTTTTCTTTTTAAGTATTTCATTTCCTACATATTTATTGTTATTATTCCTAAACTGAATAGCTAAGTTAATCTTCCTCAAAAATAATTTAATCTCTTTCAAACAAGCTATGATATGAAAGCTTGAATTAGGAATATATTTCATCCCTCTAGAAAAAAGTTTAAAGTGCTCATTTTTTGCAACCAAATTAGTATAGTTGTAAACCTTAAAACCATCTAAGCAATTAATTATTCCTTTACAAACTGGAATGTCAAGTTCCTTTTCTATAACATTTCCAGTACCTATCACTGATTGTCTATCCCCATCCATTGTTCCTTTGTTGGTCCTGTCCCCAATGGGGCTTGTCCTGCTTCCAGTTTCAATCCTTCCTCCAACTCTTGTGATGATATTGTTTCCACCCCCCTGAAAATGTGTATTGTGTCTTCGCTGTTTATGATTAGTCTCCTCAACATTCCGATCAAATTCACCTTCTTTATCCCTGTCATTAGTGTAACTCTGACTGTTCTTATTTATTTTCCATGGATAAACCTTGTCATTTTTGAAATGTTCCACATCTCTTCTAATTTTCTTTACATTTCTTACTGAAAATAGTGTATGCCTTTTTATCAGCAATATCAAATTGTTTTAAATATAATTTGCCCCATTGGCTGTATAATAAATCATGAGTAATAGCATTATTTAATTTTTTTACTTCATCCATTAGTACACATAAATGTTCATCATTTTTCTTCATTAAATGTTTCATAAAATCAAAACCAAACTGATGAAATAATGTACTAAATTCACTACAAACAGTTTCATTTTATTCAATACCTGTAGGCATCTTAAAAAACACAAACCCACTGGTATAATTTTCAATGCAAGCCATTGGTTAAGATATGCATTGTCTATTTTTAAACCTTTAATCATACCCAATTGTTTACCAAACAAATATATAAGGTCCTTAAGTGAACCATTAGTCACAAAACCATCCTCATATGCATTAGATATAGGTGTTTGGTTAAAATTTTTAAAATCGTATTCACTCTTAAAAAATTAATTCAAATGGGTGCTACTTAACCCATTTCCAGTTACTTCTTTAGCATTTGCTCTGTGACTAGAGCTTTGCCTTACAGTACCTTGATTTGTTTTTAATGCATCCACGTGTGCAGTAGAATACGTTTTAAATGGAACATTCCATTTAGATTTAGTCCCGGTTCTTCTCTGTTCCTCATCCATATTATAAAGAGAAAAGTCAAAAGTGTATTCCTTTTCCATAATCCTACTGTTATTGCCCTCCATATTCATATGCAGGTTGAGACCATCCATAGCCGGTAATCCACTGACACCATTACACTGGCCATTAGGCACTTCAAAAGAAGCTTGACTTCCTACTATACTCACTGCAAACTGCAGCGTTTGACATGTACCATTCTCCTTGTTCCCCGATTGGGTAAACAGTTCTAGCAACCGGGTAACCTCCCCTTCAATGTGAGACTTCCGACTGAAGTCTCTGGATATCGTCTTGCCTCACTGGAGATGAATTCAAAGGCAAGCTTTCACACTATTTTCAGTAAGAAATGTAAAAAAAAAATTAGAAAAGATGTGGAACATTTCAAAAATGACAAGGTTTATCCATGGAAAATAAATAAGAACAGTCAGAATTACACTAATGACAGGGATAAAGAAGGTAAATTTGATTGGAATGTTGAGGAGGCTAAAGACTTGTTTTCTACATTAAAATGAGCAAAGTACCGCAAAGGCAAAGCAACATGAAACAGAAAGTAACAGGAGAGGAGGGTGTTAATGCCAATGACTTAGAAGAGAACTGCAATGAAACTTGCCCTTAAGAGAAGAACTTAAGAACTGGCCTGAAAGTTGCTTTGAATGAAAAAAAAATAAAGATGAGCAGAACCACACATATAAAGACTTTGATGGAAAGAATACTTTCCACATGAGAAATTCTATATAAAATGTTACCCGGGGCCATTTTATGAGCCTAGTTCAATGTACAGTGAAAGCGATCTGGACAGGAAAAAAGCAAAAACTGCATGTGCTCATAGCCTTTAGCATTATGATTACTGGCTAATGAGTTTGCAAATATAATCTCGTCTGGTTACCTGGTGTTGGGAATGCAATCAAAAAAGTAAAAAAAACAACGAAAAATGGCCATGTCAACAACAAGTAAACTCTTTAATATAATGACATGAGCAGAAACACTAAACATGTGCAGGTTAAGTGCTTTCATCCAATAATGTGGACATCTTCAAAACCATAAATAAATCCTACACAAAATCCATTTAAAAATAATGAATGAAACACCAATCCCATCAAGATGACCAATCGCTGCAAGGCACACCCTCCAAAGTTAGCCAATCAAAAATACATTCATTGATTACTCTATCGGTTGCTACGTACTACTTGTAACTCTCCAAAATGTTAAGAACCAAATTGAAAAATAGTGTGAAGGTGAGATGGTCTATATCTCAAAATACTGGGAGGATGATTATTACTGTTTAGTGGGCAATAGAAGAGAAAACAGAATCAATAATCACGTCCATCCACCCTTTATCATAGCCTGTCATATAGCTTTCAGTGTAACTGTCCCTTCATTTGCCTGTTATGATTTCAGACACTGGTGTAATGAAAAGTACAGGTGCGATAACAATAGATGCTTGAATGATCACTGATGCAGTAGCCATAGTTATATGGATTATATCCGGCCAGCCAGCCAGCTTCCAAAGCTTTGAGGGTACCTCAGGCATTCTGAAACCATTAGTCAGGCTGAGCTGAGCCTGACTAAAGAGGTTTGGTCACCAACCCCTTCAGAGATTTTGTGCCAGCAGAGAAAGAGAGGGAGGCTAAAGCTTGACTAGGAAAATAAAATAAAATAAAATAAAGGACCATACCCTGACATGAAAGACATTCAAAATAAGAAGCACAGAGAGAGAGGCTGCTTACTGCAGCAGTGAACACTCACACATGTACTGTTTTACTAAGTTTCCTTACACAGTTATACTATGTTAACACATGTATTATTGCCAAGGTAGCCTTAGCTATACTGCTAGATTACCTTAGACTAACGGGGAGAAGGAATGATGAAGGGTCTGCCACTGGAGATTAGGCTTAGCAAAGCCTCTCATAGTCCTAGAGAAGGAATCTAATGTATAGTGCTTTGTAAAAGTGTGCACAGAAACACAGTTGCTGCTTCTAGGATACTTCACCAATCTAACCCTTTCCAAAAGGCCACAGAAGCCAAGGCCCTGGTAGAATTAGCCTTGATCCTGCCTAGGATCGTTTTGTTGAGGTGGGTATAACAAAAGGTAATAGCATGAAACAACCAAATGAAAATAATCTTTTTTGATGCAGTTGTCCTTTTTTTCTCACCTTCATTGGAAATCAATAAATGATTAGAGTTTCTGAAAGATTTTCCTCTATGAAGGTAGTGCCTGACATCCGAGCTATGGAGTGCCCTTTCTTCCTCATTTTTACTATATGAAAAGAAGACAGGGAGAAAGATAGCTTGGCTTAACTAAACCTGAATACCACTTTAGGAAAAAAATGAAGGATTAGTTCTCTAACAAGCCCCATCTTTATGGAAATTGAGGTAAGTTTGGGCAACCATAAAAGCCTGCACCTCAGTTACTCTTCTTGTAGAGGTCAAAGTAATTAGTGGCATTCGCACCACAGTTTTCCATGTTAAGAACCACAAGTCAGACTAATGAGCTGGTAAAAAATGTTACCACTGAAACAAATGACTTAGTCTGGTATGAGGTTCTGAGAAAGCAAATCCTTCAAAGGGACTGTTGAAAGCCATGCTCTCATTAGAATATGAATCAAAAACCTGGGGAGTCAAAACACTGGCTCTTCACAATAATTTTGAGATTGAAAATTTTGAATCTCTTCAGAAAATGAGGAATCTGTTTTTCTTTACCAGAAATGGACTTTCTAGCAGAGTGAAGACCCCAAACTAAACCCTGAGCTAAGCCCAATAAATCACTCCCGTCCAGAGTAAGTTTTCATTTCTTATTGATTTAAGCAGGGAAAAACCTCCCTAGAGATAGGAATAGCTTTCTGGCTAGGTAGAGTGGTATTCTCTGCCCCTACTCCAAAGACTGACAAGAGTGTCTCTCTCTCTCTCTTCCCTAGCATTCATAGGTTCATAGGTTCATAGATAGATACTAGGCTATCTGCCCTAGGGCATTTATAAGCCTAGCCAGAGTGTATTTGGCTTCCGCCTCCCTATTAGATTAGCCTACTGTGCCTCTGTAAAGTAGGTCACAGAAGGTACCCTTTTAAGATTAGTTTACTGTGCCTCTGTCTAGCAGGGACACAGAAGAGATCCCAGGGGTGAATTTGCAATTTCCCATCCATGCGCCCAGATTTCGCTTGAAGAGGGTCAGCGAGGGGCTATGTCTAACATGAATTGGGATTCTATTCCAGAGTGAGAGGAGCCTCTGGGAAATGAATTTGTCCCACCAGCATGTCCTATTTATTTTTGTGCTGAGGTTTAGGTCCCTGGAGCATGTAGCTCTAAGGGACTTGGATTTTTTGAGGTGGAGCATGTCCATTAATTCTGGGTTTGACATGGCTTTGTACGTCAGGCATAGATCGCCCCTGAGTAGGCGGCAAGCAACTGAGTAGAGCTGGAGTTTCTTTAGTCGAGCTGCATAGGACATCTGTTTGTAGCCCATGATCCTCTTGGTGAGGTACTTTTGGGGTCTCTCCAGTTGCTGCAGGTGTCGGGTAAGGTACATCCCAAAAGGGGCATTGTATTCAATTATGGGCCTGATGAGTAACAAGTAGAGGGGCACAATGACCTCTCTTGATCTAGATGCGAACCCTTTCATGATAAGGTGGGCTATATAGAAGGTCTTTCTAACCACTTTGGTAACGTGATTATCAAAGGAGAGATTACTATCTACGTTGGTCCCCAAATCTCTAATTACTTCTTCTGTACGTAATGGATTACCACCTATGTGGTAATTTGTGGGCACCTTGTTTTTCCCAAAGGGGAAAACTATGCACTTTTTAGCATTTAGCTTGAGGCCGTGGCTCTGGCACCAAGCATCCGTCTGTGTGAGACCCTTTTGGAGGATGCTTGTGTCAGCTGGAAATTCGATTATGGCCCCCAGTTTGCAGTCATCTGCGAACTTTGTCAGCCATAATCCCCCAGTGTTAGCCTGAACCTCAGAGAAGTATATACCGAACAAGAGAGGTCCCAGAACTGAGCCCTGTGGGATGCCACTTGTAACTGGTTTGGATTCGGACATGGCACCTGCGATTCTGACCATGTGGGTTCTATCTCTGAGCCAGTTTGCAACCCATCTTGTGATATAGGGGTTGATATTTAAGCTGGTAAGCTTATTTATGATGCCTGAGTGGGGTATTGTTTCGAAGGCTTTTGTGAGGTCCAGGTAGGCTGTGTGGATTACCTTGCCCTCATCTATGGCTTTGGTAACTGTTTCAAAGAAATCAACTAGGTTTAAGAGGCAAGATCTGCCCTTAACAAAGCCGAATTGGGTAGGGTCCAGTGTCTGGAAGCTCCCAATGTCTTTGTTTATGAGTTCCATGATAATACGCTCCATAGCTTTACAGACCAGACTAGTCAGGCTTATGGGGCGATAGTTTCTTGGGTCCATTGTGGCACCACCTTTGTGGAGTGGGACCACTGTAGCTGTACGCCATTCTTTGGGTACATATCCTGTAGTAAGGCGAAGTTTGAACAGTAACTTAATGTGAGGGTTCAGTTCTTCTTGGAGCTTGTGTAAGACACAGCCTGGGACACCATGCGGTCCCATAGATGCTGTGTTTTTTGCTTTGGAGAGGGCAGCTTTCACCTGTGCAACTGTGATGTCAGGGAGGTTACATTCAGTTGGGATAGACATTTGCTCCTTTGGGGGGGAAGGGGGGGAGAAATTTGCGCTGAATCTGTCTGCCAGAATGTTGGCTATGTCTGTAGGTTCAGTATATTTTGTACCGTTATGCAACAATTTAGAGCATATCTGGGAGTTTCCGCCCATGTTCCTGACATAAATAAAGAAGGCCTTGTGATTATCTTTAGTGTCTAGGGCAATTTTTCTTTCGAAACTGGCCTTTGATGATTTTATGAGGTATCAAAGTTTCTTGCTAATACTGATCAGAGATGCCTTCCCTTTTTGGGATTTTGCTCTGTCATGTAGTAGCTTCCTCCTTCTATTGTATAGTTTATTTATGGCCGGGGTCCACCAGACCGGTCTCCTGTTTTTGGAGGAGTGAGTCTTGGTTTTATTTGGGATAGCATGATCCATGCATTCCTGCAGGTGCTCATAGAATGCATTTGTAAAGGATTCTGTGGATTGGGCTGTATTATCCTCTGGCCCAGGGGCTTTGAAGGATTCCCCCTCAGTCTTGAGAAGTGCAAAGTTGGCTTTTGAGAAATTCTTTACAGTGATTTCCTTGGCTGGGGGTGGGGACGGGATATGGATGTCCAGGGAAATTTGTTTATGGTCTGATCTTACCAATGAGGGGTTTACCTCTGGTGTGGAACATAGAGTCGATGTCATCAATTGCTGAATAAACCAGTAAGCTGAAATGAACAGCAACCTTGAGTCCTGGTCTTTGTAGAAATACTTTAATTTGAAAAAACGAAATACAAAACCAACAAGAACCATAAAATCCACAACCTGTGAACCAACGATACTAAGCGCTTTCACCCATTAATTGGGGCATCATCAGAGTACAATTACAAGTTGCTAGTCATCCCTTAAATACTGTTACAGTAACATCAATTAAATAATTAATCAATTAAAAAAACAGAAAATGTGTGTCTTAAAGGTACACAAAACCACTAGTGAATTTCTTACAGCTAAAATGTTTGTATAATAGATATTTGTGTTTTTAAATTTTAGATATTAGATACTTGTGTATGATGAAAATAAAAACCAAACATCAATAAAGTCTTAAAATATAACTAAATATACTATAGATCAAAATACTGGTAGTGTTGAAAATAATTTAAGTAGTCTACTTAATGTTAAATACATATGAGAATCTATATTTAAACTACTGTTATATAAATAAATAAATATGTTAAATATATTAAATAACTATTGTGTATCATTATTATAATATTTTTTATTGTCTCAAAAAAATTATAAATAGTATAAATATTTGTTAATATACTAAAATGTATTTAAAAAAAAAAAAAAAAAAAAAAAAAAACACTATGTAAAAACTGAATGTGTGTGTGTTCAGGAACATAGAGCCCCCATGTTGGTGATGACCAGGTCCAATATGTTGTTCCCTCTTGTGGGAGTGCTGACCAGTTGTTCCATTGCGTTAGAGTTTATAAATTCAAGGAACCATTGGGCGAGGGTGTTTGGGCTTGAGTAGTTTTCCCAGTCAATGTTTGGGTAGTTGAAGTCACCCAATAACATAGTGTTTGGAGAGACCTTCATATTCTCCAGTGTTCTCAGGAATGCCAAGTGGGGTTCCTGTAATATGGAGGGTGTTCTGTAGCAGGCTACAAACTGAAAGGCAGTTTTGCCTGCTGTTAGTTGCACATGGATGGTTTCCGATGCTTCGTGCAGTGCCACTAACCTGGAGGTGTAGGTATCTTTGATGAATATAGATACTCCCCCTCCTTTTGTGCTTCGGTCTGAGTTTTGGGGCCGAAACGCATGGTATGAGTTATAACCTGGTAGTGCTGGGGTGCTCTCAGGAGCCTTGAACCAGGTTTCTGTTACTGCACAGACATCGATTTTCTCCATACTGAGAAGAGCCTCGAGTGCTTGCATCTTGAAGTTTAGACTTCTGGTATTGAGTAGCATTACCTTTAGTTTTTTTATCCTTGGGTTGTCTATGGAGGTGGGTTTGTCCTTTGAGCCTTGCCTAAAACAGGCACTATGGGTGTGGCAAGAGCCTTGGCCAGTATATGAAAGCCTAAGGGTGACAGGTGCAAGCCATCTCTAGCGAAGCAACGTGGCTTGTCGAGCATATCATCCCAGGCTGACAGACACTGGATCCCCTTTGAATGATACCAATACTTTAGCCAATTGTTGAAACTGATCATTTTGTCTTTATACTGTGGCATCATTCTTGGTGAGGGCAAGATGCTACTCAAGGTCAGGGTCATACCAGCCTGGGCTACATGGTCAGAGAGCTCCTCTATGTCTCTTTTCATGTAGTCCAGGGAGGTACGTCTCAGGTCATTCACACCAGCATGGACAATGACGGAGTCATACTTGTACTTGCTTTAGAGTGACCTGAGTGCTTGCATTATGTGGCGGATCCTGGCACCTGAAAGGCAGCTTACAGTGACCTTCTCCTTGTTCAGTCTGGTGAGCGGGACGTCAGTGTGCCGGACAATAGAGTCCCCTATAACAAGTGTATTTGGTGTGTTGTTTGGCCTTAAGCGCTGTGACTGTGAGGCACACTGATTTTGTGAGATATGTGATTCGTGGGTATTGTTGAGGGGTGGCTGTTGCTTGGATATCTGCTTAGGAGGTCTTTGCTGTTTAGGCAGATTTTTATTTAGAGCCTCCGTGTATGTTTTTGTGTGTTTATTTGTTGGGTATGCAGATGCAATAGGTCTGTGTGAGACTGGATTTGGGGTGTAGGTGGTTACCTTTTCCTCCTGACTGACTGTACCAGTCTTGGGTTGAGAGAGCTCTGCCTCCAGTTTGGCTGTGTAACTGCATCTCTCACATGTATTAGAGTCTGTTGGAAGGAGGATAGGGTTGTCTGTGTACATAAGGCAATTGTAACATTGCCTCAAAATTCCCAGATGCACCAGCTGGACTGGAGAGTAACCTTGAAACTGACCCTTGGACATACCAGATTAGTATAGGGAACTGTTTTTTTACTGATGAGATTAGGGAAGGGAACTGATTTTTCACTTGATCAGGAAGGACCAATCGGGAGCCTAATACTTATGAGAAGTCAAGGAGGGTGTAGTGCTTTAGTTAGTTAGTGTTTCCTTATAAGAGCTGAGCAAGTGCAGGGCTTTAGAAAGAGAATAGAGTGATTACTTTGAGAGTTTGAACAGTTCTAAGGGAAAAGTGAAGAGCAGATTTTGTGGAGCCTGGAATAGTTTAAACCTGTTTAGGCGTCGCTGCCCAATGCTGCTCAGTGCGCAAAACCGGCCAAAAAAAGAGTTGTAGGGTTTTAAGAGAGATAGAGAGATCAAGGAGTTTAGAATTGACCCAAAATGGCCAATAAAACTACAGCTTCTAGGTAGTAACCACTCCTCCAGGGATAGGCAGGCTGTTCAGTGTTAACCACTCCCACTGGTGAACACAGAGACTTCCCTTTAGCCCAAGCAAGCACTGGCCTTCTAGAAACCTCCAAATAATTCAGAACAGCAAATCTGTAACTGAACTTTCTTAACTTTCAGAAAGTGGGAAAAAAAGCAAGATTTTTTTGTTTTTTTTTCTTTTTGTTGTAGTTTAAAGGTAGTAGAGATACACGAGTAGCAAAATAATCACAACAGTGCAATAAATGACCCCACACTTGAGTGCTAGGCCAAAATCAGGTAAAATGCAGTTTTTAGAGAAAAAAAACGATTTTAAATTAAGTGCAATACATAAGAGATTACTAGGCTAACAGCTTAAGGGCTGTTACAAGCCTAGCCAATATAACCTAATTTTATCCAATATATGTCTCCTAGGGGCAAGAGAATAGCATGGATTTGTGCCTGTACATTGAGTATCTAACAGATTGCCCCTGTCCATTACGGTCCAGTCCCAGGTGTGAATTTGAGATTCCCCATCCATTGATCCAAACTGAACTTGAAGGCCAGGGAAGGGCTCTGCTTAATGTGAATTGGAAGCCTGTTCCAAAGAAGGAGCAGTCTCTCAGAATTGTTGACTAAGTTTACATCCCTAGATTAGGTGACCCCCATGCTGTTTGACTTGCAGATGTGTAGCAACTCCATCAGGGCTGGATTTGTGAGTGCTTTATAGGACAAGCATAGGTCACCCCGTAATAATGAGCAGGAGACAGAGTAAAGAGTTAGGGCATTTAGTCTGTCTGCATAGTTCATGTTGTTTACATCCTGTATTTTCTTTCTGAGGAACATCTGAGGTCTCTCCAGCTGTTGTAAGTGCCTAGTCAAGTGCATGCCAAATCGTGCACTGTACTCGATTATTGGTCTAATAAGGGCTGAGTACAGCAGGACTATAATTTCCTTGGATCGGGATTACATGCCTTTCTTTATAAGTTTTGCCACATACAGGAATATCCTCACCACTCTGGACACATGGTGGTCAAAGCTCCGGTTACTATCTATGTGTGCACCTAGAGCTCTCACCTCTGAGTCCACTCTAAGGGGCATGCTATTGATGTTGTAATTTGATTATTCTTTCCATGGCCTTACATATAAGACTAGTCAGACTTATGGATCTGTAATTTCCCATGTCAGTAGATGGTCCCCCCATATGCAGAGGGATGACTGTTGCTGTCTTCCACTCTATAGGGACAAAGCCAATCCTTACGCAGTGGTTAAATGGAGATCCTAATGGGCCTATTAAGTCCTGGTCTAAGCTGTTTAAGAGGTAACCTGGTATTGCTAGACCCCATTGAAGCTGTGTTTTTAGCTTTAGAAAGTGCAGTGGCAACCTGTTCTTTGGTGATAATGTGTAGTGGAGTGGTGGAGCGTATTTTTGGGGGGAGAATTGGGGATGATAGGGGGGTGAAATTCTCGCCTTACAGCAAGAGGTTCTCCGGTTCGATCCCCGGCTGGGGTGCCTTCTGTGCGGAGTCTGCATGTCCTCCCTGTGGTCGCGTGGGTTTCCTCCGGGTGCTCCGGTTTCCTCCCACATCCCAAAGACATGCTGCAGGTGGATTGGACACTCTAAATTGGCCCTAGGTGTGCGTGTGAGTGTGCCTTCTGTGGAAGGTTGGGCGCCGGGCTGGCAACTTGACACTGTAAAACTCCACTGCCATTCAATGTGCGGACAAGGTGATCCGCTGTGGCGACCCCTGACTGGGAAAAAAGCCGAAAGAAGAAGAAGAAGAAGAAGGGGGGTGAAATTCAAGCTGAATTTGTTGGACAGCAGATTTGCTATATCTTCTGGCTGAGTACAGGTGATGCCATCCACAACTAATTCTGCACATTGTTTGGTATTGCCTTTAAGATTGCGGACATAACTGAAAGCTCCTACAGCTGCAAAGGATATGTCTACCCTCAATCCATAGTGGCTGTGGGGACTACACCAGCAGAAACCAGGGAAAACTATGAATGGTCAGAGTCACCCACCTGTGGTTGAGGCCCTTTAACAGTCTGCTGTGCTGACAAATGCAGTTTAACTGTTTTTTTTTTTTTTTTTTTTTTTTTTTGCAGATGGAAAAAGGAAGAACTGAGGAGCTGGTAGATTGTTGCATAGTTAAGCCCTGATTCCCTGGGAAGCCGGGCAACAGTAGTAAAACAGGCATGTTGTAAAAAAGTACATTTTCCACATTGAAACAAAGCAAAAAACACTTTAAATCCTAAACCATGTTAGCAAAATGTAAGCTAACACAACTTTTACCAAAGAAAAAGTAGTTTATAATTAGCTTTAACAAATTTTTACTACAAAAATAAAAATCAAAACAAAAAAAGTGATGCTCCCTTTAAAATAAAAGTCATGTGACAGTCATTAAAAGTGCTTTTCCTAGCTTTAACATTAACATTTCACAGAAGATGTAAAATTTCTTCTACAAAAATTAAAGGTGAAGGCTTTTTCGCTTAAGGGAACTTATCTGCCTTGCACTGGAAAAACATTAGTAAACCATCAATCCTCAAAAGCTTGGAGGAGGGGAGTTCTTTATTGTTAGCACTGAAGGGTTTGTCTCCCATACCTGACTTTTTAGTCAACTCTTTTTGAGGTGACTAATGGCTTGGGCATGTGAGGGATGAAGCCCAGAAAGCTTTGGAAGCTGATCAGCTGTTATATCCTTAGCAAGATTTAACCCATTTAGCTGAGGCTACTGCCACAGTGATGAATAAGATGAACATCTAGAGCTCTGCCATTTCAGCTGTCAGTAATTAATAGCCTTTCTCCTACTAATATGAAATATTGTCTTCGATTTGAGAATGCAACTGGTTAATTTGTGTTTCAATGTAATCACTTTGACAAACAAACAAAAAACCCAACAACCTACAGATACATATGTAGAGCAGAAGTAAATGTAAGAAAACATGATACTTTTGATCTGCTAAACTGCAGTTCATTATTCTCCGTTTTATATTTCATTCTAATACTTACATTATTGCATATGTTGTGACTGAGCAACCATAAACCTTGCATGCAAAAGACAAGGCAATCAGCCTGTCTTGCACAGGACATCTGCCTATCTCAGTATGCATGCATATATAGATAGATAGATGTTGTTGTGTCTTTCGGCTTATCCTGGTTAGGGGTCGCCACAGCGGAACTCCAGTCTGCTAATGTCTGGTAGTAGATTTTTACGTACCAAGTTACCATCCCTGACGCACAACCTTCACCGAAGGCACGCCCATTCACATATGTCTCCCACAGAAGACGCTCTAGCTGAGAATCGAACGGGACAACGTCTTGCTGTGAGGTGACAATGCTACCACAGCACCACTACCGCGGGTTCATACACACACACACACACACATAGATAGATAGACAGATATATCTAAGTGTGTATGTGTGTGTGTATATATGCGTATGTAATAACAATGGGCCACACTGATTGATGGTAAATGCTTTATAGCATTATTAATTTTGCTATCATAATTTACTCTTGCAAATGCATGTTTATTATTAATGCCACATATATAGTAAATCTACTGTTCCATTTTGCCAATATAACAGGATTGATAATTCCCTATACTTTTTGTCCACTAGAAATATTACCCTCTGTTAAAAGACACGTGATTAAATCATATATTTTATTAAGCCACAAAATAATATAAATAAAACTACTATGCTTTAGTTTGTTCTCATTAACTTATTTGAAACAAGTGGCATCAGTAATATCTGTACTGCCTAAAAAGTGCTGAAACGGTTTTGATGTTTTAAAGCTTCACAATTTAAAGATGGGTTGTCTGCTTTATACTTACTTTTCCTATATATCAATTAGCTATTCTTACTTCAGATCAGCGCTATCAATAATACGTTTAGTTGCTATTTTTTTTTTAGTATAAAATAAATATGAGTCTGTTAAATGCTGAATTAAAAAGCATAAACCCATTTGTTTAAATACTGTAAACTACCAACATTATAACAATTTGCTCAAATTCTGTCATTTAAGACATAAGAAAACAATTTCCTAATAGTAATATACTTTTGTTTCTAAAATGTGAAATAAATAATATCATATACCTAACTGAAAATATGTGTTTATTGATTGAGCAAGAAAGACAATTCACCTTAGATATATACATTCCTTTATGGCTTTTTCATCTTGTAAAGCTAATGAAAGTTAAAAGCCTGCTGTTGCTGGTTGTTTGCCATTGCATTTTTTATTAAACATAAAGGAAACAGTATAAGTCTCTCTTCAGAAAGACACATAATGGGATGAGGATGACGACGGTCTCAGAGTTCGGGGTTGGGAGACAGCTTTTATGCTCCTAGTAGCTAAAGACTCAACTTTAGGTCAAAAAATGAATCTTGTGTTACATCCATCAGAGCTGTGACAGGCAATCGTCTTCCTTTTCTAGGGTCAACTGTGGTGGGACAGTCAAAAGACTGTGTCACACAAGTCAGATTGTTTCATTCAGCATTCAGAAAATCTATTCTATGCTCTTATGAGCCAAGCTATACAACATTTTTCTTCTTCTGCATGCATTTGTTTGTATTATATTGATCTTGTTTCATATCTAGTGTTATACGAGTCTGTCTTAGCTAAATTATAACTGTGTATTAATACATATTATCTTGAGTCTGATTTTCTAACATTATAAATGTAAGGATGTGACATCTATTGAGGCATTTAATTATCTGAGTGAAAGGAAAACAATTCACTTTGTAACTCAGAAAAATATTTTTCTTGCATCTCTATACCCTGTAAGAAAGTTATGAAGCTATAAAGAAATCACTGACTGCATAGTGAGACTGTCTTTCCTTTAGCAGGAAATAAAAATGCCTCATCCACAGTAACATCTAACAAAGTGCATAAAAAACAGATACAAATATGGCATAATGACTGCTTGACGAAATAATGACTGCATAATGCATTTACAAAATGTGTTGCGTTTTTGATATTACTGGGCAGTGCTACCGTACTGAGGAATAGGTGGACAGTTGTACAAAGAGTTAAGTATCCTCTGTTCTTCATTTTCATTGGATAATACAAGACTGAAATAATTCAATTGCTCAAGACATTCGTTCTGCATGGCATCTGAAATTTCCAAATTAATATAACTTATACAATAAATGGGCAATAGCAAACACCTTGAATTTACTATGCATATTTCTAAGCAGGCATGAAAAACACAGATCAGTCTGGAAGCAGAAAACTTCTTAAGTCCACGCATGTCCACTGTTTTCAAAAAAGAAAGTTGAACTTAAATTAATCTGAAATCTATCTAATATCAGCAAAAAATCCACAGGTAAAATCTTGAACGCAAACTACTTGATTTAAATTCAGAAAGGTTAGCATTCCAGCAATTGTTTTCTTCTTCTTCTTCAGTATGTGTGAAATCATGCCCAAAACTCAAGTACAGCATTTTGTGTTTTGAAATAAAATAATGCGCCAACCATTTAGCTTTAAGAAGAAAATAAATACAATTGTGTTTTCTGTATACAAATCACTGCATGCTCTACTTGCAAAAAGCATATGAAAAATAATTATGCCAAGTAATAAAAACATTGAGCTGATTGATAACTAAACTATAGTCACCATATTTTATACAAAGCATTTATAGATAAATGACAGTGTGAAATACTAAACATTTTGCTGATTTTCTGCAAACTACTTACATATCAGGCATTCCTGAGAATGGCAATAATCACTTTAGATGCCTGAAAAAATAAGGCTTGTATTGCTAAGTAAGGCTTATTTCAAATAATGTGGCACATTTTTTTGCTCATACAATGATATCCAAACAGCTCTTGCACTTTATTTGACCCTGTTGATCTGTGCAACATTGACTTAGGAACACCCCTCAAAGAACACTACTAAATCTTTCCAAGTATTTCTTTTGTTGTCACTTGTCTTTTATAACTCCCTCCTCTGAAACGTCCCATATCATTTGTCCTGCACTTTTCACCTAATGACTTCTGAAAGGGATTACATTAATTTGTATTGCTTTGATGATTACCGGGCAAGATTATGATACACTTATCAACAAGAGCCAGAATGCAGGATGAATGTTCAAATATACTCTTATTAGCATCTAGTATGTTTACCTTTTCACTGAAGAATAACGTCATTCAAAATTATTCGAAAGTGACTATCTGCCAGGTATTTATACAAAATTAAAAAGCTTAAAGATTTTATTCTCTAACTTCTGCAAACATTTTGATGTTGTATATGTTATTTGTGCTACAAATTAAATACTTTTTTCATTTCTAAGCAGTCTAGCAGCAGTACAGAGAAGGTTACAGTGCGACTTTTTACAGCAGCAGTCTGTTATCATCAGTCAAAATGTAGCAGGCATTAACTCCTACCCTTCTGCCCATCAACTCATCACTTTAGTGTGTGTTATACTTACTTTTATATACAGTCTGTTGCAACCAGTAGGATAGAATGAATGCAGTGTTATGCAAAACAGCAGAAACAGCAACAACAAAAACTTCCTGAAAGGGGTGCACACATATAGAATGGAAAAATAACATAAAATATAAAATATGTGCAAAGGTAGAGAGCTACATTAAACACTAGCCACCACACCTGGCACCATGCTATAGAGGGATAAAGCCCTGACTGTGATCTAGGCAACTGGTGTTTGTTCAGTGGCTCCAGCACTAGAGGAGACAGTCAGGAAGGAGGTGGAAAGAAGGTGCATTGCTTGCACACCTCTCTCGCTTTGTACAAAATATGGTGAATGGGGGGGGGTACTTTTCATGCATCTGGAGGCACACAGTATAGTACAATCTCCCTGGTGGAGATTGGAAAGATCATTAATCATAAAGTGGTTGCGAAAGGGCAGGGCTACTTGCTGAAGTAAGGGGGGGGGGTCCTTCTTCGACAACCCATTGCAAGTACTTCCCCAGAGCTGTGCTAGATGCACGCAGTATAGATGAGGAAAAAAATTCTAAAAAATGCTTGAGCCACCCATGATAGATGCCTGGATGATTACTTCTCTTGGTTGGCTATTGTTTCAGTGGGGATGATTGAGTTCACTAAATGAGAGAGCAATAATGGCCAGCAGGCAGTGGAGCGAAAACTATCAAAAACAAACAAACAAGTAAAAAATAGCCATCTTGCTCTTTGAAACAGAGTCACATACAGCAGTAGATAGGCATCCTATACAAGAATATTTTAGCTGGAGTTTGTCCAGTGAGAGATGTCCTGGACTACTTATCTCTCTTGTGCATAGTGAGACCTAGTATAACTTCTGATTCCATTTAGGTCCTGATACATTACTTGAAGTGGTTATAGAAGAATGAATATGAATAAGTAGGTACATAGATAGATAGATAGACAGACATACAGACAGACAGACAGATAAATAGATATGGTTACAATGCTTTTAGTCAAAAAGTCAGACCGTAAAAAATTAATTGATTGACTTTGTAAGCTGAATCTCTTTTTGTTGAATGTTTTACTGTCATGTACAGTGATTTTACTGCTAGTTCATCAAACAATGGGGTATGGAAGGGTTTCCTTTCCCTCTACTGTTTTGGGATCTCAGAGTTGCTAAATAATTTAGTGTTGGTGTGTGGAGTGGAGTCATTCCTGACATGGGGTGCAAGAGGCTTGCCTCTTTAAAAAAAATCATTGCTGCTTGTTTTCTTGTTTTTTTTTTCCCAAATATTTTATTGATTTTCAAAAAGACAAAACATAATCTCTACTAGAATACAAACGAAACAAAGACAAACTATATACAATATGCACATATGGCCTATATGGAAAACAATGAGAATAACAGAGTTAGAGAGAGGTAGTTACACATAACAAAAAAAAAATCAGTGTAATTTCTTTAAGTACTAAGAAGATTTTCTATTATTTTTGTGCCAAAGATACGTGTTTTCAGCTGAAGGCGTTATAATCATACAGATATAATAGAAACATATACAAACAGATACAGATATAATAGAAACATATACAAACAGATACAAATGTACAGATATAATAGAAACATATACAAACAGATACAGATATACAGATATAATAGCAACATATACAAACAGATACAGATATACAGATATAATAGAAACATATACAAACAGATACAGATATACAGATATAATAGAAACATATACAAACAGATACAAATATACAGATATAATAGAAACATATACAAAAAGATGCAAATATACAGATATAATAGAAACATATACAAACAGATACAGATATATAGATATAATAGAAACATATACAAACAGATACAAATATACAGATATAATAGAAACATATACAAACAGATACAGATATACAGATATAATAGAAACATATACAGATACAGATATACAGATATAATAGAAACATATACAAACAGATACAGATATACAGATATAATAGAAACATATACAAACAGATACAGATATACAGATATAATAGAAACATATACAAACAGATACAGATATACAGATATAATAGAAACATATACAAATAGATACAGATATACGGATATAATAGAAACATATACAAACAGATATAATAGAAACATATACAAATAGATACAGATATACAGATATAATAGAAACATATACAAACAGATACAGATATACAGATATAATAGAAACATATACAAACAGATACAGATATACAGATATAATAGAAACATATACAAACAGATACAGATATACAGATATAATAGAAACATATACAAACAGATACAGATATACAGATATAATAGAAACATATACAAACAGATACAGATATACAGATATAATAGAAACATATACAAACAGATACAGCTATACAGATATAATAGAAACATATACAAACAGATACAGATATACAGATATAATAGAAACACATACAAACAGATACAGATATACAGATATAATAGAAACATATACAAACAGATACAGATATACAGATATCATAGAAACATATACAAACAGATACAGATATACAGATATAGTAGAAACATATACAAACAGATACAGATATACAGATATAATAGAAACATATGCAAACAGATACAAATATTCACTTAGATCAGATGCAGAAATAAGCAAAACAAAAATGAAGAATATTGTACCAATATAAGCCAAAGCCACTATGACACAAAGTAATATGAAACTAAAGTGATAGCTTGCATAGCATAGCATTCTAATTGGTGAAACGCATGAAGGTAAAAATAAGTTACTTACAACATGTAGTTTTGTAATGTGGAAAGACAGGGAAGTACATCGTGAAATTGAAAACACTTAGGACAAATGGTTTGGCAACAATGTAAACTCTGTGAACGTCTTGTTGAATTAAGCACTTCTTTAATACAGCAGTAAGCTGCATTATGTTTAGACAAACTATGTTATTACTGAGTAACCCAATCAGTGGAGTTACTGTCTTCTCCTCAAATGTCATTTTGGCAGGTCAAAAGTTTAACAGTCTTCAGATAGCAGCATTTGATGCATTGATGCATCTCTAATGGTTGTTAATACAAGGAACATTAATAATAACATTTTTTTATTGCTATGTTCCCACAAGATTGGTGTTGTTATTGTTTGTAAAACATGGTTAAAGAACAATGACTAGAAACAATTTCTGTTAGTGTACAAATGTTTTTACTGTAATAGACATTCTAACAAAAAATCAGGTAGAGATGTTATGATAGGAATTACAAATAGTTATGAGACCTGTGATTGTTATGTGTTCAATGATAACACCAATACTATAGACTGTGTAACTGACAATAAAGACAACCTTGCAACATATAACAATTGTTGGAATGTATAGACCACCAAAGTCTTGTGCAGATGACCTACAGGAATTCATACATTTCTTGCATGAAGCACAGGAGGGAAGAATAATATTAGCTGAGGACTTAAATGTACCAGAAACAGACTGGAATAATTTTAATTCAACAAACGTTTGCAATGAAATTATTCACAACATATATTAAGGAACAGCAATTGCTTCAGCTTGGAAGAAGACCTACTAAGGGACAAAACATACTAGACATTGTATTCCTAAAGAAATTACTGTTACTTCATTGATGTGCAGTGATCATGGGGTTTTAAAGGTCAATTTGTTGCTAGATAATTCTGCCAAACTGAAATCTAAACCAATGCACAGAATGTTAATTACAGATTTTATGGAAGTAAAACAGTCACTGTGTAAAACTAACTGGAGTGAGGTGTTCAGTGGAAAAACTGCAGATGGAATGGCAAAGTTTTGAAAGAGAAATTGTTTGAGTGCAAAAAATCAAAAAAATGTTTAACATCAGGATCTAGGAATACAACATCAGGGGAATATATTTCAATAAGAACAAGATAACTGATTAAGGTGAGAGACAAAAAATATAACAAATGGAAGAGAGGTTGAACTAAAATTTTGAAAACTGAAATAAAGCTGGACAAAAAGACTAAGCATAGTGTGAGACAAGATCAAGAAAAAATTTGAAGAAAATTTATATAAAGATATTATGCATACTAGGAAACCTTTTTATAGATACATAAGATGTGGACAGAGTAAAGACACACAAATTGATAAAGTGAGTGCAGATTCGAAAATTTCTTCTCAGACACAACAGATTATAGCTATATTTACAAAATCTTATGCAAAACAGTTTAGTTCCAAAAAAGGGGTATAAGTTGCCCTAGTGACATTCAGGTAACCCCAGATACTGGAATCAGATTACATTATGCTGAAAAAGAACTGTACAAACTGGATTAAACAAAGCACAGGGAGGAGACAAAATTAGTATCAGTGACCTGAGAACACTTCAGCAAAAACTTGCGATACTATTATATCTGTTATTCGCTAGGTCATATAAATATGGGGAGATTGCTCAAAATTGGAGACATGCACTTATTAAACCTGTCTTTAAGGGCAAGGAGAGTAGGACAAACCCAGAGTCATATAGACCCTTAAGTCTACTTTCATGTTGTGGAAAAATAATGGAGAAGGTAATATTGGACAAGTTATTGTCAGAACTGGATAGGCAGGGGTGGCCCATGTTATTGGACTGCCAGACTGCAGCCCCCTCAACTGAAAATAAAAGAAATAAAAATAAAAAGAAATAAATAGAAAAAAAAGAAAAGTTTAAAAATTTGCGGACTTCGCGCATGCGCAGTAGTCCGGACTGCTGCTGAGAGTCTGGAGCATGCGCTGAGACTCAGCAGTAGTCATGATAGGGAAACATGAGGAATGGAGCTCCTAGAAATCTATGCAGTTTTAAACTGGATAGACTCGCTGGGAAAACACGTCGGGGTCGGACTGCAACGCCAGCAGTCTGGAATTGCTGCAGTCTCTCGTCGGGAAGATCTCGCAGGGATTTATTGGTTCCACTTGCTGCAGGGATCGGAGGATCTCGCAGGCGGGGTTTGGATGTACTTGCGTGGGTCTTTGGATTTATTGGTTCCACTTGCTGCAGGAATCGGATCTACTTGCATTGGATTTATGGTGATTTGACAAGCTACTACAGGTAAGGTGTGTGTGTGTGTGTGTGTGTGTGTGTGTGTGTGTGTGTGTGTGTGTGTGTGTGTGTGTGTGTGTGTGTGTGTGTGTGTGTGTGTGTGTGTGTGAGGTAGTAGCATTGTGACTTTTTTTGTGATGCAATGCGATTTCAGTGTTGAGTAGTTACTCTTGCATTTTAAGAAGTCGTTCCATCTGCATTTAAGTACCCCTTAACAGCTCTGTAATATGTAGGTTCTGTAACTTCTGTAGATGGGCATTAAGTATTGCATGGTAGGGAGCTACTGAATGCATTTTATCATTCCTCACCACTCTTTAACCACTCCTTTAAATCTGCTTGCCCAGACTACCTTTCATGCCTGTTGCTGTTGAGGCTGTTGCTTGAGAAACCAATTCTATTAGACTGATAATGAATCATCTTTTAAAGATACAATAAGCACTGATTAAATTCAAATCTCTTCTGAAAAGGTTGAATTCACAGCACCAGCCACAGTAATCAACATCTATTTGTAAGTTTTGGCAAGAGTTATATTTGTATGTGTAGCTTTCATTTATTTAGAAACCTTAGAGTGGTACTTAAAAAAAAAAAAAAGTCAGTACAGATTCTCAGATATAGTTATTCATTTGTATAAAAGTAAACTCCCATAAATTAAACTATAGGAATGAAGTGCCGCAGTTTTCAGTTAAATTCAGCCTCCTAACAGGACCAGTAGTGTTGAGCTAAGTCATCCATCCATGCCATTGCTGGCCTGGGTGTATGAATGTTGGCCAGGATGAGGGAACAATTAATGACCAAAGGCTAGCCATCTGGTCTTGTGAATGGTATGGTTATTTTATTTGGCACAGACCCTTTTAGGACAGCCTGGGGCAGGCTTGCCTTTGTATGTATGTATGTATGTATGTATGTATGTATGTATGTGCTTGTATTTGTGCATCTGCATGTCCATATGTTTTTACATTTCTGTGTGCAAGTGTATGTGCATATGTGTGAGTCTTTGTGTGTGTGTGTGTGTGTGTGTGTGTGTGTGTGTGTGTGTGTGTGTATGTGGGTGTGCGAGTAGGTGTACACACACTCAAACACACAGAGATTTACTAAATTTGTGCAAATTAAGTTTGCACTTTTGTATTAATATTACTGCGTTCTCTTACAGTAAGCATTGCTGTCATTTGAATTCTGGAGCAATTTCATTTCTGGCCCTACATCATAGCTCATATGTTAAGGATCATGTTAGTAAGCCATAACAAAAAAAGTTGGATGCAGAGCATTTCAGGTTATTGCAATGTAAACATTGAAAGTTTTTACTTTCTAATTTCTAGATTTTGCTTTAATTTTTTTGTAAATGTATTCAGGTATGATGTCACATCTATTTCATCCGTTGGGTGCTTTTTTCTGTATTTAATTATTTACTTTAGTAGTGGGTTCATATCTTTTCATTATGGGGTATTAGTTATTTTAAGATTGAAATTTGCTGCAACAACCATTTTGTGTAGCATTCGATGTGGATTAGATGAGCACATTTTATATCTATTAGTATTTAAGTGTTTAAATGTGTTTTAAGTATTTCATTTTAGTGTACTGACCAAAGATATTTTGTAATTTTTGTTAAATCTTCCATGCAAAGATTTTTCTACTCACCTTTTGCCGTGTGTTTTAAGGTAATGGTTCTATTTCTTTATTTATCATAATAAACATATAATTAAATTGGTTTTGACTGACTTAGGCTTAAGGACATTATTTTTCAAGGGTTACAGTTTTGTGAATATTCAAATATGTAGGTTTATACTGTGGGTGACATTGTTTTGCTCATAAATTAGCAGAACATTGATAAATTTTATTGATGTAGGTAGAGTGCATACAAATGCTTGATGCTACAAGGGCAGTTACTATATACTGGTGGCTAGAGAGAACAAATGGTGGTGGGTAGAGATACCCAGGCTTGAACCCTGTACCTTGTATGCAGGTGTTAAGGACCTGAATTCCCTACCCACCACCATTTATAAACAAAAATGCAGAT
This sequence comes from Protopterus annectens, assembly GCF_019279795.1. NCBI lineage: Eukaryota > Metazoa > Chordata > Ceratodontiformes > Protopteridae > Protopterus > Protopterus annectens. The sequence continues at coordinate 297,817,743 of NC_056742.1, forward strand.
TTCTGCCTCATATTTGATCTGATCTGTTCCTCATAATATCTATGGTTTCTAAATGTTGCAATGCTTGATATTTGATGGTGCAGTGGTAGTATTGTTGCTTCACAGCTGCAGGTTCTCAGGTTTGATTCTTTGCTGGGTGCCTTCTGTGTGGGGTCTGCATCTTCTCCCTGTATTTGTGTGGGTTTGCTTTTGTGTCCTATGTTACTTACAAAGACATGTCTGCATTATTTCTTCCTGGGCCTCTGCTGAAAATTGTTTTTTTGTTCCAAGTCAGATTGTCCTGATTAACAAATGTTAAATAAAATTGACAGGCATTTGAATTTCAGACTTCAGGTTTCTGAATGTTTAATTCTGTACATATTTGATGGTGCAGTGGTAGAATTGTTGCCTCACAGCTATAGGGTTTCTGGTTTGATTCTTGGCTGGGGTGCCTTCTGTGTGGAGTCTGCATCTCATCCCTGTGTTTGTGTGGATTTGCTCTGGTGTCCTGCCATTTTACAAAGACGTGTCTACGGTATTTCTCCCTGGGCCTCTGCTGAAAATTGTTTTTATTCCGTCAGAAGTAGAATTCACAGACATTTGTATTTCAGACTTCATATTCTTCAGAAAATACATAGTAACACAACCTTCTATTCTAGCAGTTTTGTAAGTTTATAAGATGAATATTTGAAATTTGTCCTTATTTTTGGGACTGTATTACCCCATTATTGGCTTTGTCCAAGTTTTTTGTGCTAAGGTTGACAGCTATGGCAAGAACTGAATTCACTGAATATGTTTGAGGGCTGTATTCCCTCATTACTGGGTTTGTCCAGGTGTTTTGTGCTAAGAGGTTGACTGCTATGGTGAGAAATTAATTCATTAAATAATAGCCATTTAAGTTTCAGTCTTTCTCTCTTCACAAAGCAGCCAATTTGGCATAGTGGTATATTGCTCTGACTGTTTTGCACAGGGACCTTGGCAGTAAAATGTATGGTGGTAACGCAGCATTTTTCTTTCACAAAGCAGGTGATTTGGCATAGTGGTATGTTGCTCTGATTGTTTTGCACAGGGACATTGGTAGTAAAATGTATGGTGGTAACACAGCATTTTATTCTAGCAACTTTCCAAGATTATACAAGCAATGTTTAATGTGTCCCTGGTTTTTGGCCTTTTGACCCCCCCCAATAAATTTGGCTTTTTCCAGATTTCTTGTGCTGCGAAGTTGAGATGCAGTTGAGTATTGAGTAGATTTTACAAGGAGCTGAGAGCTGCAGGGGAACAGAAGTTTAGTGCTGCTTATGCTAAGTCATCTTGCATTGTTAATAGCACAACAGGTTGCGTACTTGCTTTTGATGCAGAAGGTTGTTGGTTCTACTCCCACAAGGGGTGAATGCTGCTGTACTGAAAAAGTTAAGATACTAACTATGAGCCTGTTATCAGTTTGCCATTCATTTCCTATTGCAATATTGCTAGCTTATCATTTTTAATGTAATATAGGCAATTTATTCCTCAGGGGCATCAGACACTTTATTTTTCGATGAAACCATGAAATATAAAGGTGTTTGCTAGCAGCAACCTCTTCATTAGTTACAGATTTATTTAATGTGGAATTATTTAGATGACTTTTTTACATTAGAGATTGTGCATATTTACTGATAATGGTGGACTGTAGAATTGTGCATATTTACTGATAATGGTGGACTGTAGAATTGTGCATATTTACTGATAATGGTGAACTGTAGAATTGTGCATATTTACTGATAATGGTGGAATGTAGAAGTTTGAGTAGACTTATGATGGAAATGTTCTGAACTGGGCAGTTTTGTCATTATTGGTGCATGCATTTTGTTTCATTGTTTACTGGAAAAATGTTCAAAACAATAGGAAGGTGTATCAAAGAGCACATGTATGTTTCATATGCAAGGGGCCTATGATTTGAAAACAGCCCAGAATTAATCTTTATCTGCCACTGGTAAAATGTATTTTTTTTAATGTGGGTTTCAATGCTGTTTCAATGAATGTAAGTTTCAAGGGCAGAGAAGTTTTAATGCTAAGTTTTGTTTAGCAGATGTCTTAGTGTTTGTGCTGTAAAATGCAAAATAAAATTTTCAAATGAAGTCCAAATCATCATAGAAGTAAATCAGTATGCACATTAGTGTTTATGGTAAATGGAGTGAAATAGCCAAGTAATGGATCATTGGAATGGCTGCAGGGGGAGGCTCCATGATTTTGTGAGGGGGAAGGGCGGCAAACTTAAAGACAGCCCCAGCTGAACTATACCTCCCAACTGTCCAGATTTTCAAAGAATTAATAGATTTTTGCTTCTTATTTTTGGTTTGTTCCTCATAAAATTTGTGGTTTTATGGCAAAATCATTTAGGAATTAAGTCACTAAATAATGACACACTGAGTTTCAGACTTCATAACCTTCAGAAAAATGCATGCTAAAGTAAGACCTGTTGTTCTATCAACTGTCTCAGTTTATACAAGAGCAATTTTTAGTACTGTTTATATGTTCCCCCAATATATTTGGCCTTGTCCAGATTTATTGCATTAACAGGTTGAGAGGTACATGCAAATAAATTGCTTTATAGAATTAGGCATAGCCAAACCTCTCAACTGTCCCTGATTTTGGCTCAAAATGTTGCTCTTCCCTTAATAATCCCTCCGCAAAATAGCAATTTTGGAAGAAATAACTGTAATAATCAGAGTTATAGATTACTTTTATTTCAGAAATGCATGTAGATTCTTTTATTTTGTCAGCTACTCAAGTTAACAGTACTAATATTAAAGTGTCCCTTCTTTGACAGGTTCCCAGCTGTATTGTGTGGCTATTTTATATTTTTACATCACATTTTTGGTTCATTTTTCATAAAATTGTGTTTTTTTGTTTGGCAAATTAGTGACAAATCATTAAAGACTGAAGTTAGAAAAATAATGACAGACATTTGAGTTTCAGATTTCATACCATTCAGAAAATTCATACTAATGCAAGACTTATTCTATTATCTTTCTAAGTTTATAAGAGCAATATTTTAAAAAGTGTCCTTATTTTTGGGCCTTTGTCTCACTTCTTTGTATGGCTTTGTCCAGATTTCTTGCTCTGAGGTTGAGAGTTATGACAAATGTGTCAGGGCCATCACAGTCAGCCAGAGACATTTCAAATTGTAACATACTTGTTGCACCCCACTCCCCCATGTAGTGACTCTGGATGTGTCAAAGCAAGGCAAGGAGTAGTTATGCAGTGTAAAATGTGCAGAGTATCCCCCCACCCCATCCAAGGTAGACACAAGTACTAGAGTGGCTTTTCATCTGTCCTTGATTTTTGCAGAGTGGTCTGGTTTCTGTCATATTTTTTGTACTGTTGATTTATGCTTATTACTCAAAGTGCCTGTTGCTCTGTGTTTAAGTAGAAATACTTTAATGACCATCATCAGGTAAACTTGGCTGAGATCGTAAGGTTCAAGTAAGCTTTAATAAGCATACTGTTAAAGAATTGCCAACATTGAAAGCCTTTCTGTTGTTGCCATGTAGAGAATACTTAACTAGATAATGTATAGGCCTCGGGTATTGAAATGCATATGATAGTATTTGTAATAAAGGACAGGATTACATTATTTTAAGAAGCTCATTACACTTGGAGACTTCCAGTCATCTCTGCAGGCTTTACCCGTAAACTAAACAGAATGCCAATCGTGTGGTCCATAACCTGTACAGTAATCCTTTTAAGCAATGTATCTTGAGCTTATTTCTTGTTTGCTTTTCATTTTTTACTTTGATCATGTTTTCCCCATGAAACAAGTAGATAGTTGTCAGGCAACAGGTCTTTTTTTGGATAAGAAACATTTTTACAAGTGGGGGCATCAGAGATTTCTTCTTTCAGCATGTTACTTGGTACTTTAATAAAGCTGAATATAAATTATAATTAGAACTGCAGTGCAAGAAGTGGTTTTAGTTGAGTGCTGCTTGTTTTTCTTATACTTGATTTTGACTGGCATTCCATTAATGTATTTAAAAAGTAATTTATTTTTTCATGCCTCACAACCTTTTTGTTTCCATCTAGATATTAAGTAAGCTGTCATGCAGCCAATGCATTGAAATATTTTTATTCATCTGCACTTCATTTTGTCTTGATTGGACTCTCATTATGACAGTTTGGCACCCAGGGCAGTGTATTTAGTTAGTTTTTGTGGTTTTGAGCATAGCTCCTCCCCTTTCTAGTTGGCCACACCCCTTCCCATTGACCCCACCCATTCAGTTGTCTTCTGCAGCCCCCCTTTGATTTGAAGTCACCAGCTGCCACTGTGGATAGGTTGGGACTTGAAACCA
>NC_056742.1:297829549-297952049 GCF_019279795.1 Protopterus annectens
TTTTAACTACAATGGTATGCGTAACCACTGAATATGGTGTAATAAAGTCTGTCTTTATAAACCTCTACATATTTTTGTCATGAATACTTCACTTCAGATATCCGTTATTTTTGCCGCTGTGTACTACAGCTGAAACCTATGTGAACTGTAATGCTCATGCTATTTACTACATCTGTTGCTGTTATCAATTATGTTTTCTGTTACCAGTTAACTGGGGTTATGCCTGAAAAGGGTCCTTGGACCAGAGTGCTTACCTGGTTAACAAATGTATAAATAAATAAAAATAAACAAATGACCTTAAGAATTATTTCCTGACAAGATCAATTAAAATTATTGTATCATGGTGAACTATCTTGACCACTCAAATGTACTTGATGCCAGAGATGATGGAAAATGGCTCAACTGCTATGTAATAGGCTGAGTGTGGAGGGTATTTCTTTATCTTGTCTTATTAGCCCAAATCCTTTCATCTGTAGAGGGGAAAAATGATTATATTATGGCACTTCTGGATCAAGTACCAATCCTTCCAGGCTGAGATTTACTGGTATGCATATGTGACCTAGACATATTTAATATAAATATTAATAATTCACCACCTTATATAGCCAGACTCATAGTATTATGTACATGCTCACAATCTTCTGATAGATGCAGTTTGATTCACTGGGCCTGCCATTGCACATTATGTGATTCTGAACAAGTCACATAACCAAGCCATAGGTCAATGGCCTCTCCTTTTAAGAGGAAGTAATGTACAGTGCATCTTACACACTACTCAATAATGATGGTGCTTAAGGTGGCCATTCAGGTAATTGAGCTATAGATTTCTGAAAAATGTCTCAGGCTTGCAGACACAAGGCTGAAGTCTTTAACAATGAATTAGCTATTGGGAAATAAAGGGTCAGGAGAAGCATGTCACCCACCCTTTCCTTATGAAGGGTTTACATATCCTTTAACTTCTAGAGAAGGAAAACTTAAAATACAACTCTCAGATGTTGTTAGTAGTTGGTCAGAAACACAGTTTACTGAAAAGTACCAAGATGATTGGCAGTCCAACTCTCAACCCTGACATCTAAGTTGTGAGAACTTGGTGGTACCAATATTTAACAATAGGGTGTACAGGAGCAATGCCGATTGCAAGGAGAGTATGGGAATATTTGTGATGAACAGAAAATAGGTATGTTGCTGATGTTCTTAGGGATGAGCTTGCAAATGTGCATTTCTCACTGGAAAACTCTATTTATTTATTGGCATTTGATTACCAGGAAAGTCCAACTGGATAGGAGCCCATTTTCAGCAGAGGCCTGGGGAGAAGAGTTCAAAAGTATTACAAAACATTTTAAGAGGAATAACTTTACAGTATTTGAAAATAATACTAAAACAAATACAGTTTAAATATTTATTCCAAATTAGACATAGTGTGAAAACATTGATTAAGAATATATATGTTATATGACAATGATTTAATACTTGGATAATTTTAGCCAGTTTATAGAGAAATTAAATGAAGTGAAAGAGAAGCAGGCTTATGGTATATTTAGGGAGAAAAATTGGTAAGTAAGGAAGTGAGTGAAGAAGGGAAGAGTACTTAGATGTAAGGTATGAATAGGTATTAGTTCACATTTAGGGCTATAGTTTATCTTGGTGTTGAGTAAGAACATAGCCAGCTTTTGGCTAGGAAGTCTTTAGAATGGTTTTGAAGGATGGGAGGAAGGGTATTGACTTCATGGATACAGATAAGGAGTGCCAGTCCTTAGCAACATGGTATGAATACAAACAATGCCCAGCAGATTTGATAGGTCTGTGGTCAAACAGGAGTTTTTGGTGTGGATCATAATGACTGACAAAGAACATAGTTGTATAAAATGTTATTTAGTGCCAGACAAGCAGATAGATTCTGGATAATTTTACAGATGGCAAGACGCTGTATGTATGTTAGTTGATAAGCTAGTTCTAACCAATTTAGACTTTTAATGTTATACAGTGATGGGTTCTGAAAGAGATATTTGCAGGAAATTTAGCAACTTTGTGATAACATTACTCAAGTTTTGATTTTTGTGATTCCTAAAGGTTAGTATGGATAGGAGCACCATAAAAATGTGTGGGGAGGAGATAAGTAGTGGCAAGTGTAGTTTAAGTTGCATTGGTGAGAAAGTTTTGGGCTCTATAAAGCATTCCTAGTTTTTGAAGAGAGTTTCTTACACAATTTTGTATATGCAGATCAAATTTAAGATTTTCATCCACTATCATCCCTAATGATGTGCTATGAGAAGTGACTTCAATAGTTGCATCAAGACAGAGGACTTTAAATTTTTTTTTTCCCATAGGAAAGAGACTTGGGGGAAAAGCAGTAGTTTGTTTTTTTTTTTTTGTTTTAGAGACAAACATGAGGCATGAGCTACAAAGCCATGTTTCATTTGCTATTAAAGCTTCCTGCGTAATTTTTTGGAGGTATTCCACATTGATGGATGTGCAAATCAGTGTGGAGTCATGTGCATACTGTAGTAGGGAGACCTGTAGTATGGTTGTGTGGAGGGTGTTAAGAGGAGAGCACCAAGGATAGAGCCTTGTGGACCACCTGTGGTGACTGAGAGGTATGGAGAGAGGGTGGAGTGCCATTTTACTGACTGAAACCTATTGTATAGGTAGCTTTGAACCATAGAAGAATGGGCTGAGAGAGGCCTAGTGATGACATCTGAAGTAGAGTTTTGCTGCGACAAACTCTGTTGAAGGATTTAGGCAAGCTTAGAAATAAGGAGTAGACTAGTTTGTCATTATCTCTGCCTTTATTGACATTATGTATACAGTTTAGAAGTGAGGTGTTAATACTATGGGAAGGATGGAAGCCATGTTGTGTAATACATTTTTCAAGTATTTTGAAGAGGAGAATAAGATTTCTATGGGTATAAAGTTAGTAATGTCTGTTGAATTACCTCCTTTGTGCAGAGGGATAATGTGACTTTTTCCAGAGAGAAGGAACAAGTTTTATACAGTATCTGCCTCCCACTGCCACTTTTATCACTTCAAGTTAACATGAAAGTAGAAATTTTCTAATGAAAAATGAAGGAATCTGCAATCCTTTTAAACTTAACTGCCTAAACAATCTACAGGCACAAGCCTTCTTAAAATGAATAGTCAGACAAGCTGGCTTCCCCTACTATGAGTCTAAAAATGATTTGCTTGGATAACAACTGGAAAACATTTTGTGGCTAAGACTTTTATTCATCTAGGCTAACTAATATCACTTTTGCATGCTACTTTTTCTCAAACTCATACAGTTCTTTCTTTAAGATGCGTTCTAATAATTCTGGTGTTTCAAAACAAAGTGGTTTCACTTATAGCAATTACTATATACATTTGTGTGTGTGTGCACATGTGTTCTCATGTGCATTTGTGTTTGCAGTTTTATCCATGAAGTCAATGACTAAAAAATTAAACTTTTGTACGGTTGTACATATAAGAAAAGAATCAGATTAATAGAATGTTAACAATTATTCTGACTTAAGATAGTACAACCAGTAAAGGGACATGCCTTTTCTCTGAGAGTACATGGGTCTGAAACTGGATGACATGTAAAGGGAACATGGGAGAGCAGCCCCATATGAGGAGTCTTTACTCTTATTCAATAGTTTTACTCTGTTGATATTTTGATAATCGTTTTTTTTTTTCATCTTTTATAGGGCATTGGTTTTGGTGTCAGATACACGAAAAATCTCTCTCTCTCTCTACAGATATCCATATACATATATACATATATACTATTTCTCCCTTTCTCTCTCTCTCTCTATATATATATATATATATATATATATATATATATATATAAAGAGAGAGAGACAGAGAGAAAGAGAAAGACAGAGAAGGAGAAATAGCATTTAGCATTTCAAAGAAAAAAATTATTTTGCACAGTTTTTCAGGTATAAACAGTTTTATTAATACAGAATAATTCAAAATATCAATGCTGTGGCAAAATATCAGGAATAATAAATGAAAATTGTAAGTATTTCAGTTAGACTTTTCTAACAGTATTTACAAAGACTAGAGCTGTAGCTTTGTTGTTCTACACCCTTGAAATACCCTATGTGGAGCTCCTCCTTCCAGAGGCAAGAAATAAAAACAAAAAAAAAAGCTGAACAAGCAATTCAGCTTCATTCTCTTCCAACCACGCTTGACATTAAAAAGAACAAAAAACAAATTAAAAAATATATACAAAGGTATTGCATCCAGATCCAGGGATGTAATTGTGACAGTCCCTACTCCAGACCAGTAATCAATGATTCTCAATCCACACCACTGACACTAGTGATGGATGATCCCTAGTATCAAAACTGGATTCACACAGTATTTTTAGATGCAGCTCTCTGCACTAAGCACAATTTCCCTTAAGAGCACACACACTGACCACTGGGAAAGGCTGTCACAAATTTACCAGCTGTATTCCCTCTGCCCAGACTATACGGTTATTACACTGTTACCAGTCAGCTACTCTAAGGCTCTTACAAGGCTACTCAATTATACTGAGTTAAAATAATACTAATACAAATGATAGAGTTTGACCTATGCAGCAAGGCTTTCAGGATTGACCATAGTGTCACTAAAATAAGTATAAGTACTCTTAAGATGTTAAAAGTAATCCCTAAAGGACCAGCTACAACATAAGGTGTAGGAATATTTAATAATAAATAATAAAATAGAAAACATGAGAATACTGAATATCTAATTACAATAAACATCAGAGTTTCAATCACAAATGATATAAAAATAACAAAGTTGGATAGATTCACACATAGATGCAGAAAAACAAACTTAGCTAATCTCACTATATTGTCCTGACTGACTAAAGAATTACTGTTCCCTAGTTAAGTTACAACAGCAGAGCAAGATGATGAGTGTTGAGTTGCTTACTACAGCAAGGCAAGATGAGGTGTGCAGTTGTGTGAGCCATCTGTGAGTGACCTTTCCTGTCAGGTTTCAAAAAACAAAGTCCTGCTGCAAGAGTTCCAGAATATTTCTCACTAACATCTAAAAAATAAGTTCCGTGCTGGTTATAGAATGACATCAGATCTGGTCACCTGAATCTGGTTCAATAGACATCCAGAGCTTTGCTAAGATCTGTTGCAGCATCTGAAAGCTATAAAATCATTTCAAAAACTTCCACCCTTCCAGGGTAACAATTAGTTCACACCTAAGAACAATGCAATTCCTAGTCCTGGTTTTCCCAAACATTTTTGTTTCTGGCTACAATCAGACCTGTAAGATAAAATCTTAATGGCCTAAACCAAGCCATTTAATTTTCAACTTATTTTTCAAAATTAGCTGGACTTAAATTAACCTCTTCCCTTCCAGAATTCTGTGTTAAAACATATACACTTAATTGATTATAATAATACTGTCTGACATACATGTGTATCTCTTTTCTGTCAAGCAGGACCCACTATAGATGCATTTTTGACAGATGCAACTTAACAAATACATATTAACACAAGCATCTGTACAAATCAGTGTGATAGTCAAATGACATAAAATTCTTTACAAAGCTCCAGCTAGCAATGCTGGCATAAGTTACACATGCATTGTCCTACTTCCTCTGGCACAGATGGCACTACCTCATATTATGATAGTAATTATTACATTTTACTCATCCCTCATGCGTAATTGTACCTTTTGATATGTATCTGTCCAAACATGAGTCACAGCTGGAATGACCATGACATTTTCCTCACAAAAAAAAAAAAATCAAGGGCCTGAATAATAAAATGTAGTCCTTGCCCTTGTTAACAGTATCATGCAGGCTATTGAGAGGTGGCCTCTGATTTGCATGTAGAGCTCCAACAGACCCTATTCTGTCAGACCTATAATTTATTTGAAAAGTCGAGTCGTATTATAAACACCTGTCCAAGGTATCTGAATCTCTTTTGCAAAATAAAAAGAATACGTTGGAAGGGCAAGTTTGCATCCAGAGAATATTACTTTATAAACCCGTCCTCCACTCCACTTCATTATTTTTTGGTTTATGAATGGGCCCTAATTTTACTGCATTTTTAGTAGCTCTCTTCTAAATGTGGTACCCCATCTGCCCACCCTATTCTTGTTTATACTTGGAGGTCTTTGATCTGTCTACCCCTACTGTATATCTGGCCTTGGAAACTCTCAGTCTCATCTTCAATATACCTGACCCTAGAAGCTCCTTCCAGTCTTATCTCCTCTGCTTGTCTGCTCATCTTACTGGTTACTGACAAAAGAAATTGGGAAGGCCCTGACTTAGACTGTTAGTGTACTTTGAAATTGCCTTGAAGTGCATATGTTGTTCTCTGCTGCTTGTCTGCCTTTGAATTGTCTTGTAATTGTTTGTAGCTAGTTGTTAGATTTGTTTCTGATATTTTCCCTTTTGGCTAACTAGAGTGGTTTTTTTATGTTAAGAAGACTGGGACTGCAATTCTAGTGGGAGTGGTAAGGTAGCCTGGTCTGACTGATACATGGCGAGGCTTAAAGTGAAAATTACTTGTTGTAGTTCATTATTTGATTTGTTCCTGATACCTCACTTTTCACTAACAAACATGTTTTTTTTCTGTAACATTTAGAAGGCTGAGACTGCAATTCTAATGGGAGTAGAAAGGTAGCCTAGTCTAGCTGAGCTGGGAAAACACAAGGGACCTTAAGGGAACAATTACTTGATGTAGCTAGTTGGCATCTTTTCAGCTTTGGCTAACCAAAGTGTGTTTTTACATTAAGAAGACTGGGACTGCTATTCTAATGGTAGTAAAGTAGTGTGGTCAGTGTGAGTTGGGAAACACACATGGAGACTTAAAGTGACATTGTTTCATCAGCCAGTGAACTTTTTATATACTTAAAGTCATTTGATGGTAATCTGTACTTGAGAGCTACTTTTGTTGTGGTTTTATATTAAGAAGTTCCAGGATCATCCATTTTGTGGCAGAATGTGTTTACCTGGTCTCTCTGAGTTGGAAAGAATTCCAGGGAGCTGAAAGTGTGTTTGTTTATTGGCCTATGGACATGAAGGTTAATTTTCAGTTTTTATCTGGTATAAATTAGGTGCTTTTTCATGGAGCTGTTCATCATGAAGTGGCAGTTAGCAGCATCCTATATAGGAGTAAACCTATAAAGCTAGTATTTGAGACTATAACATTTAACACAGACAGGCTTTGCATGGAGCTATGCTTAGCCCAGCTAGTTAGTGCATCAAACAGAACTAATATCATATCACACCACTATCTAACATCTAGCTTTAATCTTAGATCCCAGTCAGGTGACCACTGTAAAACCTAGTACCTAAACAATAATAGCCCAACCCTAATACCAGTCCTGACAACATGAATTTGCAATTTCCTAATGTCTTTGTGGCCATCATGATAGATATGGGTATCCTGAGACAATGTAGTAATTGTCTCATATACTCAGACAACCTTTTAATCCTTAAAGAACCTAAAACATTATGTGAGAGATGTACATACATAACTTCCTTGGAGGCAAAAATCTCACTTGCACACAAGGTTGTCAAGAATACACATGCATAGAACTTTATGTTTAGGTACTTAAAAGAAACCTCTCCATACCTCTAGGACCTCCTGAGCTGTCAAACAGCAGCACCTATCCTCAGCAACCGCTAAAGGATACACCAAAAGCAGAACCTTTCACCACATATAAGCCTATACCCAAGAACAAAGCCATAAGGCAAGCAAACACTTTACCTGGTACTCTTGTCATATAGAATTCTATTGTTGGACACACAGATGCCCCTCCCACCAGGCTGGGCAACAAGATAATGGCTATTTGCCTATCTGAAGCAAGGATCCACAATATCACCCATGCACTCAATTCACTGCACCACAAGTACCAATATGATTCTATCATAGCCAATGTGGGTGTAAATGACTTGAGATGGACCTCACTGAAATATATGTAAAGAGACATTATAGGTTTCTCTGAATGTGTGTCACAGACAGGTACATGTCTTGCATTGCGCAGCATTTTACCTACACCAAGGATGATGCCGAAGTATGAACAGAAAATGATTGCTTTTAATAACTGGATTAGTTTCTGGTGTCACTCAAGGGGAAGCCAATATCTATGAGCATGGGAGGACATGGTTATCAGACCACACTGTTTTGCCAAGGATGGTCTACATCTGTCCCTCCTGCCTTCTAGATATCGGCTAAAACTTTATCCACCCCCTTAGAGCCTTAAAGCTACCAACATAGCAAAAAAAAAAAAAAAAAAAAAGAAAAAAAAGAAAAGAAAGAAAACTTCAAAGTGTTACAGTTCAATGCTCAGAGCATAAACAAGAAACTCCACACCCTACAAACTCTCCTCACTTTGGAGAATGTAAACTTCTGTGCTGTTACTGAGACTTGGTTTAAAGCTGCAGAATGTACTCTGGCAGGTTACAGTGCCTTCCACACATTTAGAACAACAGCACAACAAACAGGGGCTAAAGGTGGAGGTGTCTCGATCTGCATTAGCAACAAATACACCTCCAGGTTTGTTAAACATGATGCCCTGAAATTCATCCACATCCAAGTTTCCATAAACAGGTTTCCTTACCATGTCCTGCCTATGATCCACAAAGCTCACAACTCTTACCTAGACCTAGAAGAGGTACTCACCATTCAACCAAATACACTATTCATTGGAGACTTAAACTACCCCTCTATAGACTGAGACTCATACACTGCCTGTAACTCACAGGCATAATGTTTCATGGACCTTATCAACACTAACACCCTGGACAGCTAGTGTACATTGCAACCAGAGGATAAAACATGTTGGACCTAGTACTAACCAACATGGACGAGAGCTGCACAGCCCCCCTCCCCCACCTTGTCATGTCCTCATTGGTGAGGTCAGACCGCAGCGCTATCTCCCTTGAAATAAAAATAAACCCAGAAAACTCAAGTAAAACAATTCTAAAGCAAACTACAGCCCATTAAGTGACAGTTTGTCAAAATTCATGGCGCCTCCAAACCCTGAAAGCACAGCTACCGATAGAGAATTATTTACAGAAACCATGTACAAACATGCAAATAGCTACACTGAGACTGTCGTAACTACCAGAAATAAGCCCATATCTAACACCAAAAACAAATCCCACTGGTGGAATCCTTACTTTAAGGGAATATGTAGCAAAACAAAAAAGAGATGGCCAAAATTAGAAAGAACAACTCTCATAGAGATAGGAGCTCTTTGATTCAACTACACAAGAAACTAGTAGATCTAATAAAATCCAACAAGGCCAATTACTAGGTCAGGATAGCCTCCTAAGCTAAGGACAATCATAAGGCCTTCTTCAAGCAATGCCAGGAACTTTAATACTCAGTGTACAGAATTGGTGGTAAATGTCACAATCTTAATTGACCAAAGTGGCATAGCTAATCTACTGGCTGATAAATTTAGCTCCAACTTCACCACCCACTCCACCCCACTGCACTCTATGAAATCCTTTCTAGAATATCCCCTCAAACTATCAATAGAGGGCAGTCCCTGGATGTGCTCGCTAAGGCCAAAAACACTGATTCAATGGGCCTGACAGTACCCAGGATACCACCTAAATAGCCTAAAAATGACCTAGCAGGACCATTTGAGGTACTTTTCAACTACAGCCTCAAAACAGTTACATGTTACATGTATTGTGAATGGAGGGCCATAACAGTCCTCTCTCTTCATAAGGAGGAGCCATCAACTGACCCCAGGAGCTTCAGACCCATCAGTTTGACAAGTGTGATACACAAAGCCATGGAATGAATGATCATGGACGTGATCAGCAAAGACATTGACAACCTACAGACACTATACCCATCTGAGTTTGGCTTTGTTAAGGGACGATCATGCCTACTCAACCTGGTAGACTGTTTGAGAGTGTCACCAAGGATATGGATGACGGGAAAATGATGCACCCTGCCTACCTTGACCTGGCCAAGGCATTCAATACAATCCCCCACTCAGATACTGCTGACAAACTCTCAGAACTAGGCATAAATCCCTACATAACTCACTGGATTGCTAGCTGGCTCACAGATAGGATCCAAGAAGTCAGGATCAGTGAGACCACCTCCACCAAGAGATGGGTCACCAGTAGAGTACCCCAGGGCTCTGTGTTGGGCCCACTCAAGTTTGACATCTACTTCTCATGAGGAAAGGCTAATGTTAAAGGCCTCTGGCTCACCAAGTTTGCAGATGACTGTAAATTAAGAGCTATGATAGATTTCCCCTATGACAACAACAGTCTACAAGAGGGTCTAACATAGACAAATAACTGGTGCCAAAGCCATAAATTAAAACTCAACTCAATGAAATGCATTATAGTGCCCTTTAGGATATCATACACCCATCAATATGTCATCGATAAAATGCCCCTATAACAGTTGACCTGATAGTTAGGTATCTGGGAACATATGTACACAATAGTCTGGCCTTCAACCAGCAGGTAGCCAAAACAGTAAGAACATCATTATATGTCATCCAATACATAAGCAAGGGTACGACATTCAGGTCCAAGAATGTATTAGTACCACTTTGCTCACCCCTTATCAGACTCATCATTGAGTTCAATGCCCCCTTCGACATTTACCTAACCAGGCATTTGCAACAGTTGGAATGCCTTCAAAAGTTGCTCACAAGAAGAATTCATGGTAGGAATACCCTGTCCTACACCAATGGCCTTAAGGTCCTATCTCTGTACTCAGTGCCCTACAGTTTACTAACAGTCAATCTATGGCTAGCATATAAGGCATCCTGAGATCCATCTCTGATAGATGTCTTGCACATACACAAAACAAACAGCACCTGAAACACTCGATCCAAGGACCTGAACTTTGGCTGCCACATATACTGGAGAGACAGATATGTGTCTCAAATGATCCCCACACTATGGAATAAACTTGCCATCTGTGTGAACCAGAATTCATCCATGACCCTATTCAAAAGTAACCCTGATCATTCAGTGGAAAATTGCAGGCTCACCCTCCAGTCTGCCCCCCATGTCTCTGGTGAACAGAGGTTGACGGTAAGTAAATTATTCCCCAACTAACCTACCTTTGCTCTCCCCACATAACCCTTAGCTACTTTTTTACTAGCATACATCAGCATATAGATGTCCAGGGAAATAAGGCTCAAAACTGGGTTTGGTTACATGGTTAGGTTTGTAAAGACTCTGGTGGTTGTTGGCCTATTATAAACCTATGAATCTGTGAACCTGTAAAGCAAAGTACTTCTCTTACTCTGTTTAAACATAGTTTGGATGGATAACCACAAATTCTCCCCAGTTTAGCATTCTTGTCTCTCATGGATAGGGGAAACATGTAAATGTTTCAAAGTATCTTTGTTCACCCCATCTCTGAGTTATTCATATGCAAAGTATAAAGGCTAAACACTACATTTATATCATTTGTTGCAACATGACCATTTGCTACTATGATTCAGGCCATCAAGAAAATGACAAAAAATACATAGTTACATAATGTAATATATAAAACATCATAGAATGTAACTTACATGTAAGGCCACTGAAACAATAGGATAAATGGGGGGGGGGTGCACATCTCCTCATTTTAGACAAAATCTCTTTGTGTGCAACCTTAACTTCTTGCCTAGCTTTCACTGTTTATAAAAGTGGAAGTAAGCAGTCACAACTTAAGGAGTCATGAAGTAAGGAGTTTTGCTAGAGCTACTTCATTATAAACACTATACAGAAAATGAGGTTTGAACACCAGGCCAGTTTATGTCTTACCTTTCATAGTTTAGTAACTGTTTTGAATTAATATTATTTAAAAACAAAGACAGAAACTGTAAACATATGTAATAATTGTTTTTAGGATATTCATTATTTTTAAATATAATTCAACAGTTTATTCATGTATGCATTTATTTGAATAATAAGTGTTATTATAAATGTTTAATATGATCATGTGGTTTGTAAGTGTTATTTGATTGGTTGACATTGTTTATTCAAATGGTTTTGTTTCTGTTACAATAGATTCTGAATACATCTTGGTGAACAGATTAAGATAGAAGCATTGCATCTCTGAATAAATCTTTGGGCATTAAACCTTGGGTCAACACGTTTGTGTTTTACTACAAGTTGGCTTGGTCTTGATGGAAATGTCAAACTTCTGTTGGTTATTTGTTGTGTACAGTCTGGATTCTTGGATGTCATTCATAGATTTACCATGCTGATGTACCCAAGCAGATAACTTGCCTTGGGATCTTCCTGTTTTGATTCAACAACAGTCCATTTCCAATGAAGTGGAGATGTTAGAAAGGACAGCGAATGTGAGCAATCTAGATCATGAAATCCACATTCAGGTTCCCCTGATGAAACGTACAATCATTCAAGACAGGACAATGAAGCCAGGAGAACTCAACAAACTGCACATGACCTGGATGGATGGTTTAAATTCTCTGATATTTCATTTCATAACACCAAGCCTATACCTAGAAGTAACTCATAGACCCAAATATAAGATTCTGAGACTATGATACTCAGGTGAAGGAGTATTCAGATGGATATTTTATTTTTAATGGAACATGTCAGAGCACAAGGTATACCCAAGGGTCTTAGATTTTAGAAATTCTCTACTAGACTGGAACACAACTCACTATTACATAATGAATTACTTGAATTGTTCACTCAAGTGGGTTGTAACCTCATGTTGCTTATCAAAGACAATAAACAAAAGCTGAACAATTTAGATAGGGAAAAAAACGTTTACAACAAGAGTATTATGAGAAATCCTTTGTTTGATTCAGTTAAGCATGAATATCAGAACATGCTTTTACAGAGTTGAGAAAACTATTTCTACAAAGATAGACAGGAAACAAAATAAAAAAGCGTTTGTAAGAGACAAGGGAGATTATGCAGAAAAATGTGCAAAACTCCAGTTACCCTCAGCCAAGCACCAGATGAACAGGACCCAAGGGAATGAAGAAACATAAACATCTAACTTTTGCTGATTAGGAATCGATGAATAGGTGTTTGCCAGAATTACATTTCGGCAGACTAATACAGACCCAATTGCTCAACAACTCCTACAAACTGGGAACATAACACGGGCCCTGTAGACCTACAAAGACAAGGCAGTGGTCAGAACAGGGGAGAGTGGAGACAAATATTTGTGATGATAAGGACTATACAGTTCATTTTTATGGTAAATACTTTTACGTATACAATTTTAGTAACATTGAACTTAAAGTACACATCTAAACCTTTTTAAAAAAGGTTTTACATTTTTTCTGTGTTTTAAACCTGACTTGGTGAAAGCTTTAATACAATGGAAGCAGTTTATTCATAAGTTAAATGTGAAATTATATTTTAGACTAGATAATACCAACAAATGTAATTATGCAGTGTACTTACAACCTAGTCATGGCTGATTTTCAGGCACATTGTGAAGAAATCATCATTATTTCAAGAATAAAAAGTACAGATGGTGCAATTTATCCCTCAATGAAAGAAATGTCTTGAAAGATTTAATTTCAAATAGGAATATTAGTGTTATGAAGCTAGACTTAGGTGGTTAACATGGACAGTGTTGACCACTCTTGTAAAACGTTAGAACACGTGGGAGATGAACACTTATGAATGAGTGTCAAAAAATTAGATCAGTGTGGCTTATGTCAAGATAGATATGTTATTATGGGACTTATTGAATTAGGGAAACATTACACCGGATTCATACAAAATGTTAGTTATTAAGAAACCCGTTGTCCCCTTGGTTTTTGGAATACCAAAAATACATAGGAGTAGTACAAATCCCCCACTGAAACCTATTGTGTCTGCTGCTGGATCCAAAACCCAGACTCTTTCTTTTTATATTGACAATAAGTTAAGAGATGTTCTTGCTGGCATAAATTTTATTCATATAGATGCATAACATTTCTTTGCAAAATCTTAACAAAGTAGATTTTGAAAATGATTTAGTTATTGATGCAGTAGACCTTTTTACCACTCTATCCAATCAGGAAGGTATAGAATATTATTTGAAGTTTTAGCCAATAACAGTTGTTTGGGCATTGTGGAAACTGATACCTTAAGGGAAACATTAAGTGCTGTTTTAAATTGCAACTACCAGTTCTTTGAGGGTGAATATTTTCACAAGAGTTGCTAATTGGGCAACATTGCAATGGCACAAATGAAAATTTTCATCTTGTTAATTCACCCTATGCTAAATATCTTTACAGCTATTACAGGTTTCTTGATGACATCTTTATTTTGTGGAATGGAGACGCACAGGTATTTAATAGTTTCATTGATTATTTGAATGACATCACAAAGTTCATAGTGCTATAAGTTTTAATATGCTCATGTGATTTGTGTTATTTGATTAGCTGATATAGATTATTTAAATATTTTTATTTTAGTTGCAATAAATTCAGAAGAAGTCTTTGTGGACAGATTGAGATGAAAGTGCTAAATCTTTTAACACATCTTTATAAATCATGCCTTCAGGTTAATGAGCTTTTGTTTTGTTACAAGATGACTTGGTCTTTTTTGATGTGCCCAACTTGTATTGGTTATTTGTTCTATACTCAGCACTCATAAGGCAAATCATTGAGTATAATGCCACTTTTGGTATGTGCCTGTCCAATCACTTGCCACAATCAGAATGACCATAACATTTTCTCAATTAAAAAAAAATAAAATAAAATAAGGGCCTAAATCGTAAAATGCAAACCATCTCAAAGCCTTGCACCTCTTCTCAGTATTATATAGGCTATTGAGAAGCGACTTCTGCTTCTCTTATACAGCTTCAACTGTCCCTGTTCAGGCCTATTATTTATTTGCATGTCCAATGGTAACATAAACACCTGCTCAAGTGATCTCAATCTCGGAGAACACATTGCAAGGATGAATTTGTATCACAAGAATACTGCTTTTGTGAAACCGTCTTCCACTTCACATGAAGTACTTCTGTTACTCTATTCAGATGTAATTTGGATGAATTCACCGGCAGTTTAGCACTGCTGTCTTTTATGGTTAGGGGAAACATGTACACGTCCCAAAATATCTGTGTTCAACTCATGCAAAATGCAAGTGCTAAAAACTACTACGGGCATAAATATCTGTCTGTCTATCTCTACAAGTGTACTGAATTTCAAAGAAGCACCCAAATATCCACCCTCACAAAAGCCCACCAGAAAATGTTGACATGCTACTACGCATATGCTAAGCAACAACCTTGGCATATGCAAAACACAAATTAAAAACATCCATTGTAAAGCAACATTAAACAGAAGTATCGGTGGTACTGCACAGGCAGTTCTCATGCAGATATGGGTGTACCATAGGTGTTTACCCTTTTCCTAAATGAAGTGCAATCACTGACTTGGTATGTTCAGGGGGAGTGGGAGGTGCTGCCAGATACAGCCCACCTGCAAAAATGTAAAGAAAATGCATTATGGTTCCAGACTTTTGGGTGGTTGGCTTGTTTTATGTGGGCTTTGCTTATGTGTACTTAGTGGGGGTATGCACGTATAGCATAAAGTTAGTTAGTTATTTGTCTGTGAAACTGTGCAGTAGTTTGAAAGACTGTTAAAATGTTGCTTTGAAAGTGAATTGTCTTCATTTTTTGGGTGTTTTGCATTGGTGGAGAGCAGGAACCTTACGTTTGCTTTTTGTTTTTTGGTATTGTGAAACTCAACCTTTTAAAGTTTCAGTAAAAAGAATTTTCAGCATTTTCATCTTGAGATTGTGTCATTCGACCTTATGGTAATACAGGATTTGAAAGTAGACCCATATATATATATATATATATATATATATATACATATATATTTACATATACATATATATACATATGTGTGTGTGTATGTGTGTGTGTGTATATTTATATATATATATATATATATATATATATATATATATATGTATGCATGTATATAGATAGGTAAATTATACATATATCAATATTTTCTTTGTTACAACATGACCATTATCTGCTATGACTCAGGTCATCCAGGAAATGACAAAAATATGAAGTCATTGCAGAGATACAATTAGATAAATACACAGTGCACAAACTATAAACAAGGCAGAATGTACCTTACATATTATAATATATAAACAAAATGGAATATAACATACATGCAAGGCTGCCAGAACCATAGGGCAAGGGGTTACTGGTGCCACTTCACTTTAACAAAATCTCACTGACTATACCCATAACTCCTTACCTGGCTTCACTGTTAAAAAAAAATAATAAAGAGTTGTGAAGTAAGGAGTTATGCTATTTATTAGTGTGACTTTTTTATCCACAAACAGTGCAGTCCAAAGCTAAGGAACTGCGATTGACAGTATGTTTATTATTAATTTTTTTTTTTTTTACTGATCCTTACCTATAAAGAAAATATCGGCACATCCTTATTTTTTCATACAGAGTACACTGAGCACAAATTCTTGAGTTTCCTGCTTTCCAAACTAAGTTGCCAGACCACAGAAGACATCCTCTCGCATCTTGTAAAGATTTATTTGAGCTTTGTGGTAAGGTGTGAGAGGGTAGGTTTTTTATTTTTTTTTTAGGTTTAAGAATGCTTGTTACTTTTTTCCCTGTTAGTTGAACACTTTGAGCCAGTAACATAAAGCAGTGTTTCACTGAGTATAAAGTGTCTGCTTTCAGTTATTCATTGGAGGTATACCTCTCAATTTTACTAAAGAATTTTGGAGAAATTGCAACGGTAGTGTTGTTGCCTCACAGCAAGAGGTTCTCTCGTTCGATTCTCGGCTGGAACGCCAGGCCTTCTGTGTGGAGTCTGCATGTACTCCCCGTGGTTGAGTGGCATTCGAAAGACATGCGTAGAATGGGCATGTGTAGAATGGGTGTGCCTTCGTCGAAGGTTGGACATTGAGCTGGCACCTCGGCACTGTAAAACATCTACTGTCAATCATTAGCGGTCCGGAGTTCCGCTGTGGCGAACCCTAACCGGAAAAGCCGAAAGAAAAACAACAAAACTTTTGGGGAGATAGAGGATCAAAATCAGGTATATTTTTTTAATTATTGTTCTTATTCACTTAAAAAGTTAAAAGAACAATGGGATTTATGTCAATGTGCATTTTCTGAATAATAATAACTTTGAAACTAATGGTTATCCTCAGTGATTTAACAGAAAATAATAAAAAAGAGATATAGGGCAGAAATGTGAGGAAAAATCAGGGACTTTTTGAAAAACTAGGATCAGTTGAGACTTGAGAGGTATGAGTAGAAGTAAAGTGTACAGCAGTGTGTGTGTGTGTGTGTGTGTGTGTGTGTGTGTGTGTGTGTGTGTGTGTGTGTGTGTGTGTGTGTGTGTGTGTCTATACGCTACTATATGTATGTACTGCATGTATATGTGTGTGATTGTGTGTGTGTGTGTGTGTGTACATATACTACTACTATATGTATGTATGTATGTATATGTGTGTATTTGTGTGTGTGTATGCTATTGTATGAATATGTATGTGGGTGGGTATGTGCGGGCACGTGTGTGTGTGTGTGTGTGTGTGTGTGTGTGTGTGTGTGTGTGTAGATGACTGCTCATTATTTGTGTATTTCTGTGAGGGAATGGGCTGGAGGGGAGCCAGTGTGAGACTAGAAGCTGGGCTGTTATAGGTAGGGGATGGGGCAAAAGCAGCACAAAATGGATATGTTACTCCAGGCACCAAACTATGCTGCTACGGCTTCTCTGAATGCACTGAATGTCCTTTATTTCACATCACATTTCTGCCCTGTATCTCACATTTTTTTTTTTTGATTTTCTTGAATTTAGGGTGGAATTAAGAACAGAATGGACAAGGAGTGCAACTTTTACACAGTCAGTTGAAAACAAATTTACAGCTTTGTTTTGTCTTCAGAGTCAAATAAACAAAAGCAATCAAACTTAAATATATAATTTAGGTGTGATTTTAGACCTAAAGGGAGTATGTGACTATATATAAACATAATCTTTTCATTATTTGTATATGTTGAGGTATAAAAGATAACATAAAAATATTTTTTCACTAAAATTCAAGTTGTAGTCACTTCTTTGTCTCTCTTAAGATAAACGCTTAGTGCAGTGGTATTTTAAATGATAATGATTCCTTCAAAATTAAATGAAGAAATGTTAAAACATTTGGGTGCATAGTATTTTAAATGCAAAGAGCAAATCTAATGAAAAATTGTCAGTGTTGTGGGGACAGCTCAGCTGAAAATTCTCAGCAATTAAGGATCATAGGAGATACAAGACAACACCTTAGTGTCTATTTATGTCCTGCCAGTACCCATCTTTAAACTTTACCTCCTCTGTCAAGTAGGACGAGGTCAGTCAAGCCTTAGGTCAATATGTGAACACACATCCAGTCATTTAGTTGCATTTGAAGGAAAATAATATACTGCACTGTTTAATTTGAAGTAGAAGTCTGTTCCAGAGGTGGGGAAGGCATTGTGTAACAAATCTACCATTTCACTGTATTTTACTTATTTGCTTATGTAGGCTTACAGCTCTGTTCCTAGTATTAGTGGACTTGTTCGTTTTTTATGGTGACACATGAAAGTATGGACTACTAGGTCACTAATTCAGGGTCCTTAATAGCATGGAAGGAAAGGCATAGATCATCCGACAGTTACTTGCTGGATACAGAAAAAAAGGACAGAGCTTCAAGTCTTTTCAATACCATAGGGTTCTTAAGCCAGTGATCTTTTTACCTGGGAAACCCTGGGGTCATTACAGTCATTTGATATTCTAGGGAGGTACATCTCAGAATTAAAGGGTGCAATGACTTCTTCAGATCTGTATTCCTTTTTTGTATAAGGACCTCTATAGAAAAATGATGATCAAAGAAGATAGAAGCATTAACCCATATTCCAAGGTCTGTAATTACATTCTCATTTTGCAGTGAGGTGTTCTCTTTGCTGTAAGTTGGGGGGAGGTGTTGCCTAACAAAGTGACAATATTGCACTCTTTTGCATTTAATTTGAGTTTATCAGTACACCAGGTGTGGACAAGTTTAAGCTTGTGCTGGAGCCCCTGGGCAGCAGAGAGGGAGTGGGGAACAAGACTAGTTTACAATCGTCTGCAAACCTGGTTAACCAGTGATCTTGATTTATCATCTTGAGGTCTGAAAAGTATATGTCAAACAACACAGGTCCTAGTACTCAGCCTTGGTGAACACCACTGGTTAACACCATACTTTCTGAGAAAGCACTCCCTACGCTCACTGAGTGGGTTCTTTTAGCCAGTTTGCTATTCACATTAAAAGAAAGGGATCTATTTAAGGTGTATTTAGCGTGTTTATTATTCTAGCATGTGGAATGGTATGAAATCCTTTGGTGTGGTTGAGGTACACTGTGTGTACAGTATGACAGCTGTCAACAGCCTGTTTTACCCTTTTAAAGAAGTTAACTAGATTCATTAGACAAGGCCTACTCTTAAAAAAGCCAAACTTTTGTGAGTCTACTTTAATAAGATTTGTAATATCATAGCAAATTAAGTCAGTTATGATATATTCCATAGCTTTGAAGATGACCCTTGTCAAATTGATGGGCTTATAATTTCTGGGGTCAGTGCAGACAGTACTCTCTTGAGATGAAATTACAATGGCTGTGCACCAGGCTTCAGGGACAACGCCAGTGGCCAGCATCAGACTAGACAGTTTAAGGAGTGGTCCTCCTAATGCCTGTTTAGTACTATTTATTAAGAAGCAAGTTATATTAACAGGCCTCATGGTGGATGTATTTTTATTCATGGAAAGCACTTTCAGTATATGTTACTTAGTGATAATTGGGGGTTTGAAATCTACAGTGATAAGTAGCTTAGGACAGATGTCTCTGGGCTGACGTTTGTAAAGAATTTGGTTGCTAGTATTTTGGTAATGTCCACTGCATCTGAGTATATAGTACTATTTTGAATAATTTTTGAGCAGTGCATGGTGTTATTTTTTAATTTCCTGATGTAGCTAAACAAGGATTTGTAATTATCCTTAGCTTCCAATGCTAGCCTAAGTTTGTGGGCTGCCTTGGTCTTCCTGCTGGCATTTTTTTTTATTTTTTGACAATTCATAACACTAACCTTGATTTGAGAATCATTTGTTCTGCTGCATATTTTAAGAGTTTTTTCTTTTATTGTATAGTTTATTTATGCTTGTTGACAACCAAACTTCCTGTTATGTCCAGATCTGGTTGCAACTGTTGGATGTATTATCTAAGTGAATATATAGATTTGTTTTGTAGATTTTGTAGATACTTGCTGTGTCAATATCTTAAGTGATAACTGTTTACATAAAATTAGAGATTTCCTCATAGAACTGGAGATTTGTACACTTGAAATCCCTGAATTCCTGACATTGTCATCCCTTGGTTTCAAGATTGTATAGGCAAATGTTACCATTTGTCATCAGACTTTACTGGGGATGAATGGAACATACAGATGCTATATTTGTAAGAAAAGGGTCTAGGATATTTTGACCTCTGGCATTTTTTTGACTCATCTAGAGAGTTATTGTTTATTAAATCTAGGAATTTTTGGGCATATCCTACATTTAAAGTATAGGTGTTCCATTTTACTGAGGGGGAGTTAAAGTCTATCAGAATAATGAAGCTTTTGCTTAAGGGAAGTTGAAGTATATTTACAAACTCAAAATGGTTTCCATGGCATATAGATTGAGTTCTGTAACAAGCTATGTCCTGACAATCGGTCCTGTTTAGTGTGATTTATACCTCAATGAGTTCTGCTTGTGGGTCTCTAGGAATCTGCCTAGAGGTGATGTGGTGTCTCATTACTATGGAAAGACTACCACAGTTGCCATCTGGTCTAAATGCTTGGAAGGCCCAGAACCCAGGTATGTAGGGGGTGCTATCTGAAGATTTAAACCAAGTTTCGATGATTACACATGCATTGATCCTCTCTAAATGTAGGAAGGTGTCAAAGTTGGGTATTTTGTTACTACAACTCCTATATTAGTAACCTTGATGTGTTTTTGTTTTTTAATTATTTGTTGGTGAAGTTGGGAAGTCCATTAATTGGACTCTGTCTTGAAAAGGCTCTATAGGCCAGCAAAGGTTTTGGTTAGTATGCGGAAGCTTGGGAATAAGAGGTGCAAGTTATCCATTGCAAAGATAGTAGGGCTGTCCAGAAAATGAAGTTTTTCTGAAAAAAACATTCCTACTCATTGCAATTTTGTACCACACAGAACAGTTAATTCAAGCAATATAAGCAGTAAAGTACAGGCTGAAAGATATAAGTTTGGGGGGGTGGCTTGGTATTAGTTGTCATTGTTACCCTTAAACCTTTTGATATGGGAAAAGCAGTTAACATTGTTGCCTCACAGTCTTTGGTTCTCATGTTGAGTTCTCAGCTGGAAAGCCTTCTGTGCACAGCTTGCAAACCCTCCCTAGGCATTTTTTTTTGCCCAGTGATCTAACTTCCTTCTACAACCTAAAGACAACTTGTAGGTGAACTGATGATCTTTTTAATTGCACATTGTTGTGTGTGTTATACTGCTTGTCTTTTTCCAAATTCACAATATAAAGTGTACAGGACTACAGCCAGAAATAGACTGAAACAACAGAGGCCCTTCTATAAAACAATTAAAATTATTGTTCATTACTATATGGTTTGAGTTCTGCAATGCCAAATACCAAATTGCAGCCAGGGAATTTTACTAATGTTGCCTGTTAGTGCCTGCTTCCCTAAGTCCCGCTTTACTATAGTCACCAAAGTTTGCACAGGCCATCTTAATGAACAGTGCTCTCTAAAATCATGCATTCAGATGAAAATATGCATCAAATTCAGACTGGCAATGGAGTAAAGAAAGGCACTAGTTTCATTTCGAAGTTCATATCAAATTTCAGAGGAATGATTATTAATACATTGTGAATTGATACTATATACAGGTAATATCACATATGTGCTTCTTTTTTATCATAGTAAACAGTTTAAAAAACACTTGAAAATGGCCCTTTTCAGGTTAGTAAGTGTCCCAGGTAACCTCCGACCCTTCCCAGCCTTCAACATCTTCTGGCACCCCCTCATATATGGGAGCATAATTTACAGCAGTTTACAGTAAGCAACATTTTTTATGAAAATTGTAAAAAATGAAAGTACATCCATAGTACTATAGCACACTCACATATGTATTTGTGCATACCTACACACACACACACACACACACAGACAGTCTATAGACAGATATATCTACATCTATATATCTATATATCTACATACACACACACACATATATATATATATATATATATATATATATATATATATATATATATATATATATTTATATATATAAAATCATTATATGCTGAATGGTTGACATGTTACCTAATTGACATGCAAAATGTGCACCACAACATGTTGACCATTCATTACACTGAATAAACAGCACATCAACACCCAGTACATTTAAAAAAGAAACACATTTCATTTTCTAATGCACTACCCATAACCAGACTACATTCAGCTTAAACTTGTCTTGAATTGTGGCAGTGTTATGGGAAGGGCTTTTTTTAAAGTTAAGATACATGTTACGGTTAGGGGCATTGTTTGAGTTCTACAGTTAGCTTGCATTAGTGAGGTGGGCAGAGGGGCTTTTCCTTCAAACTCCTGCACTGCAAATGCCGACTAAAGCAATGGTCAGTCAAACATACAGAGATAGATAAGTGTGTGTGAGTGTGTGTGTGTGTGTGTGTGTGTGTGTGTGTGTGTGTGTGTGTGTGTGTGTGTGTGTGTGTGTGTGTGTGTGTGTGTAGAGGCTCACACAGATTTGTATCCTTGTGTTATAGTCAAAAATTGCTGCAAAACTGACAACAGTGTTCTGAAAGTAAATCTTTCTGCTGGAAAACTATTCTTTTACAAGCTACTTGTCTCTACAAGAACACACTAAAAACCCGGTATCCCTTAAGAAATGCCACTGTTATTGTGAGTGTGTTCATTTCTGGGTTTTGAACCCATATGAGTTCTACTGCTCCTCAACCATGTAGATCACAAAGAGATTATTTGGTGGTATGGAAAGAGAAAGAAAGTTCTGTTTGAATAATTGTTTCGAGCAATCCACTTATGTGTTCTGTTTTAAAATATATGAAAAGTGATTCAAATAAGGTGCTCCTTATCAAAGTTTTAATTTGTTTTTCTGCATACCCTACTGCTGGATGAATTCCAACCCCCTGAGGTTCACCTCCACAAAATTCCATTCCCGTCTGTGGAGATACCGGCATTGTAGGGAATTGTACAAGCACTAAGTGACATTTCATGGTTTTTACAGTATGATTGTGAAGTTGATTATATTATTTAGGGGTTGAGGGTAGAATGAGGCTTGTCCCCTGCAAAAAACAATGAAAACAGTGTTTTCAGTGATTTTTTTTAGAGAGTTGGGTTTGGGAGGGTTCACACTTCAGCAAACTGCTATTCACCTAGTCATAGTGGAAGCAATTTTTCTTCTAACATGTTTGTCAAAATGCATTTTCCAGACCAAAAGCTAAAACTATAGCAACTAATACATGTAAAAATGTCATTCATAAGCAGGTACTTATTGAATCCAAGTAGAATTCAGGTGACATGCAATTTATCTGGTTTGCAGTTTATTTTCATTTCACAACTACATTTACACTTTTTTGTGTTCAAGTTATTTTAACACTACCAGTTTGCAATGAGCTGTAAAATATCAAGCTGTTGTTTTATTTTTCTTCTGAAACTGCCTTGGATTTCTCCATTCATCAGACTAACACAGGGAAAGGATATCTCGGGTATTTAATGGCACATTTGTAAGTGGTCTGGAGTAACACTCTCTCTCTGGCATTTATTAATATGCCCCCTTCTGAGCAGAGCTTAATTCACATAAGGTAATCCTATGCCTTTGGATGCTGCTTTAACATACAGTGGGTGCACTGGGAATTTCTATGCTGTCACACCTGATGAAGCAAAATATGCAAACTGCATGCAGTCTCACTGTACAAACAGACCTGCCCAAGAGCTGCCCATATTTCAAGGTTACACGTGTTAAGGAAGCATCCTTTTTTATATGTGTAAACTACTATGTTATAGGTTGCATTCAGAGCTTATGGCATCTTATTATTTCAGAAAAAATGTAAAGTGAAAAGAAGGTATATAAGTTTTCAAAGCTCCGCTCCACAAAGGGTCTGATAAATGCTAATGAAGACAAATATTTGAGTGAGGGTAGTAGGCTGTCAGTATTCTCACATGGGTTGAGATAGACTGGTAAATGTAGAAATGCAGTTCCCCTTCTTTCCTGACACAGAATCCAATGTTTGTGTTCCCTGCATGAATACCCCAGACAAGACATCAAGTGCTTTTAAAACAACCTGAGCAGAGTGATAGCAAGCTAGTAATAAACAAGGAAAACAGAAATCTAGACGTCTGTAGAGCATAATAAGCACAGAGCTTAATTTTGATGCAGCACTTATCTAAAGTAAAGTAAGCTGTATAATTTCAGAGCAAAGGCAAAGCCTGAGTGAGACAGGGATACCAATACAACAAATATTCAAAAAAACTGTAGAACTTATAATCAAAGGGCCCTCCCAAATATATTGGCACCCCTGTAGTAATTGCCATGGCTGGTACAAAAACAAGGAAGCAGAAAGTTTAGCTTGTTGGTTGAGAATATGTACAATATGGTGGTGATAAATGAGATACTGACAAAGCAGCAGACATGACAGGGATCATTGTGTCATAAAGCTGTTTGGAAAGGGATGCAATTAAAAGAATTATACTTGGGATGCATTACATGCAACAGTCTCCACTCCTGCAGAATTACATGTTTCACAAGTGACCTTTCTGTGCCTGTGTAATACCATTACACAGTGTGTCAGTGGGAATCTCCTCAGTCACTACCTTCATCTCTCTTGTTATCTTCACTGGCATTATAGCTATATAAATGGGGTAACCAAATGTCACATCATTATTTATGATGTTTCATTTGTTTCTGAGATGCTCTGAGTCAGTTGTGCAACTGTCTCTAATCACTTGCTTTGTAATTGCAAGGTTTCTCAAAAATGCATGCAGCAAGCTCCTGTTAGTAAGAATACTATTCCAATGGGGCATCTTGCTGTGCTACCAGAATCGTTTACAAGACATAGGAAGCTGGATGTGCTAGTGCTTCTGTCCAAAACCTGTCTGACCTAGTAACAACAGAGGGATAGGAACAACCTTATTTAGTTGGAACAGCTTTTTGACCCAAAGCACATCTAAAGCTACTTGTTTATTCAGTGTGTCTCTTTGCATTTGCTGTTTATGGATGTAGATTGCAAAAATATAACTTTCTAAATGGCTAGAGCCCTCCAGATGTATGTTGTACTGCCTGAAGCCGAAGTCATGTGTGTTGTGCTGCATTAAAAAGGCTTATCTTTCCTTGTTCAAAGCACACTCTCATAGGCTCTGTATATTGTTAAGGCAAAACCCCTGAGGGCAAATAAGTTGTTTACTGCAGGAAGCAAACATGATTAAGTTCTTTGCTCCACTGAGCCAAAGTAACACATTTCCTTCTTGATACAAATATTAAACAGCAAGCTGCTTCTCTTTCAGAGCCATACAGCGACAAGCATGTAATCCATGTGCATTGTGACACATGGAAAGATTATTCAGAGTTTAAAGAGAACACAACCATTTCATTTTATCGTGTGTTTTGTGTAATGTAACTCACATACCAACTTCTTTCCTAAATATATATAAAACAGTATATTGTTTTCTTTTCTTCATCAGCTGAGTGCCAAATGTTATGAGAGATAAAACACTTTTCTGTGTTATTGCAAACACATTCAATCAGAACTGGGCTACACATTACTTAAGTCAGCAGTGTCATATATTTCCATGTAAAGTCAATATAAAAAGGCCTTTGTGATTACTGGACTTTGAGGGAGTTCACTTTGTGTGTGTCAGGAAATACTTAAAATCTGCCCCAACTCTCAAGTGCAACACAGGATTTCAGCTGTGCACTAAATGCTTCTTAGTGAGCAGGCAATGATGTATACTCCCTTGCATTTAATTACACAGGGCAGAGGAGTATAAACCAATACACACGTGCTTTTCGTGGTGTTCTGAATTACTTCTGGGTACCAATGGTAATTAAAGATTATTATTGATAATTACATCCGTGGTGGTGCAGCGGTAGTGTTGTTGCCTCACAGCAAGAGGTTCTCCCATTCGATTCTCGGCTGGAGTGTGGGGAGTGCCTTCTGTGTGGAGTCTGCATACCCCCCCCTGCGGTTGGGTGGGCAATAGAAAGACATGCGTAAATGGGCATGCCTTGGTTGAACGTCAAGCTGGCCCCTCGGCATTCATGAAAATCTACTGCCAATCATTAGCGGACCGGAGTTCCGCTGTGGCAACCCCTAACCGGGAAAAGCCGAAAGACAAACAACAACAACAACAACCAATCACAACATTACATACCAAGATAAAACAGATTGGGAAATCTGAGCTAGCATCAATATTAACTTTCTAGTCTAAATGTAGAAAGGATAAAGGTCAGCTTCATAAGACAAATAGGGTTCCTCGGCAGAATTAGCAACAGGGTAACTTAAAATAGCAATCTGTGATTTCAGTGTGTTTTGAAGCCACCAGACTGCTGAAAGTAAGGCTGCAGCTAAGCATGCTGAGAGTACTAAAAAAAGTACATTTTGTTTGAACATCTCACAGAGAATGTATGGCTCAACCAGAGCAGAATGTTTAGAACTGTTTCAACTATTGTCTATTGAGCAGGGCTGTATTAAACATTCTTACCTAATAGGAATATACCTGTGAAATGTTTTTTTAATGGTTATGATAGACAATAGCTAAAATAATTTGTGTCTTCCCAAAGTGCATAAGGGCAATATTTTGAAGGTTGAGAACATTTTTTAAATGAGATGTAGGTGGTGTGTGTGTGTGTGTGTGGGGGGGGGGGGGCAACAATATTTATGTATTTTATTTATTTCATTGCATTTGTATCTATTTACCAGAGTACAGCACTGATCTCCCTGGACCTTTTTCAGACCCAGCCAGGGAGTTCTGTCTCGTTAAGCAGCCTGTTCAAAGTCACGCAGTTTGAGGTCTGAGTACAAAATACACATTTTGGCTACACCCCCAGCTGAAAGCATAATCCCTTTACTGGCAATCTGCACTAAATTTCATATATAATTCTCAGTCTTTGTCCATATTCATAAGCTTAGGGGTATAAAAGCAACATCATTTAATAACAGAAGAACTGTTAAAAAAAATGTTTCAGATGGGAAATGTCAGAGAATCTGCCAATGAACTGAAGATATGGACTGTCTGGAATTTTACTGAAATGTCAGCTGCCATGCAGGGAAAATAAATATCTTTCAAGTACACATATACACAAACTAAAAAAAACAGTAGAGCAAAGACTGAAGGACAAATAACTGAACTGCAAAATTTTGAAACTAGAAGACTGAAACTGTGTTTTACCATAATTCTCTGAATCACATCAATAACCTACTTCAAATTGCAGCTGCTTCATAGCTGTTATATTTGGTTAAAAGAGGACATGACAGTGAAAGCTCTCATCATAAAGTGTTGTTTTCATGGGGGGTATTATGCTTCAGTGTTCCAGTATTGGTATTTTCAGGCTTTTGCAAGCTTTTATTCTAGACTTTGCCTCTCTTTCATGAACCTCTAAATGTGCTAATCTTGGCTGTTTATCAGGACCAAACTATACTCCCCTAATAATCAGCACAGTCATGCAGAGGGCTAAAACTCTGACTGTGACATCGGCTATCCAAGACTGGCTGAAAATCTGAGTGCTAGAGAATCCAACTAGGGGAGAAGGGGTAAGCAGGATGGGAATAAGTGGAAGATGCCAGCTTGCCCATCCTGGAGGGAGGGTGATTGTCTGATCCACTTTGTTGGTTATTTCTGGCAGAAGCTGGGTGCTTGCACTAGAAGCACACGACCAAACAATACACTAAGTACTTCCGAGCAGTTCTCACATCACAACTGGGTTCACTACAGACATAGAATCATGTATACGTCAAAGATCTGGGGGTACAATTCCCAACTCATCAACATGGATAGCACCCTGTCAATGGGAGGAGGTAGGCTAATGTCAACATTTCTAGTGCTGCACTGACGACACCACTAACCATCTTCTCCCCAGCCAGCTTTAATAAACTGGCCTCTTTCTCAAGTTCTCCCCCCAATACCTGATGAGTAAGCTAGGCATAGTGGCCTGGGGACAGATGGGGGTTCCTTAAGGATACAGACAATGGTTAAAATGCCATTGGGCTAAAAAGCAAAGATAAAAACAAAAATGCTCTACTCATCACTTGGCTAAATCTCAGAAAATATTTTTTTCTTTATTCTGAGTCCAAAAACTATCAAATGTTAACTTCAAAGTAAAGGAAAGCCCTTCATTTCAATAAAATCAGTCATACATTGTTATGCTCAGGGAAAGATCTAGGTTTGAAATGAAGGTTTCAGACAACTCTTTCTCTAAAAAGAGAGAAGGAGGAGCAGGGAGGTACTCCAGAACCAGAAACCAAAGAAAGGGCATTATAAAACATTAAACCACATTTACTCACAGTAACACCCACACAGCTGGATGGCTGAGATTCTTCTGTAAGGATGTAAACCACATCACTGAAAGAGGAAATGTAATATGGTGATGATATGACGAAATATGACCTTACTCATAGATGATAGACTCAGAATATATCACCTCTGCCCAGTTTATCCTACTGATCTGAATCAAAATGTATTTATTATTTATTTATGTGACATTTGTTGACCGGGTTAGTCCAACTGTGTAAAAACCCTTTTTCAGTGGAGGCCCGGGGAGAAAAGCTCCACAATTAATACAGACAATTAGTATACAAGTTCAATCATATAACTAGTATAACAATTGAAGTGAACACATGAATAGTATAAACAGATCACAGATCCTACATGGAAACATTTATGCATCAGAACTTATTTACAGGTGTAAGCCTCAACAATTTGAGTGGCAATTAGCAGATGCAAGGGTCTGACAGTAGAGACAAAGCCAGGCTATTACAGTCATTTGTACATCTGAAGTTATGAAAAGGCATATACCAGTACACTCTGGGTGATACTTTAGCAGATATATGAGTGTAAAAGTATCAGCAGCTGTAGAGAGAGATCAAAATAAGAGGAGAGGTTACACAGTACTAGGAAAGGAGGAATGTGTGACTAGGTGAGTAGAGAACAGAGATTAGAAGATGCAGTTATGATGATTCTACTGGAATAGGGGGTAGAAGATCAGTGCAATAGGTGGACATGACAGAAAGATGAGGAAGACAGAAGACAGGAAGGAAATAAGGAGACTGTATTTTCAGCCTATGAAGACTTCAGTGACAACGACTCACATATCTCACCTGAAACTCCAGAAAGAATGCATAGAGTACTTGGACAGGACTTTCACATGTGCTACAACCCTCTCCCAGTATAAAATATTAATTCGTGTGAATTATCAGAATAACTGACACCACAATCACTCATATGACCATTCTACTTGTACTGTGATGCAGTGTAAATGACACATGTGCCTTCTATGCAGAATATGCACATTCTTCCTTCATCGCCATAATGGGCTTCTCCAGGTGTTCTTATTTGCTCCCATCTCCCAAAGACACTTATGTTAAGTGAGTTGACTTTGTCCAAACTATCCCTATGCATTGTGCAATGTGTGAGTGAGCATGTGTACCCTGTCCAGAAAGAGTTTTTAATTACTTGCATTCTCACAATGCCAAAATAGACTCTGGCATCCCTGTGATCCTGTGAAGTATAATGCAGGTTATCAGAAAAATGGATGGATGGTTGGAGAGATGGATAGCTATAGTCATACATTATATCTTCTGTTACATATCTGATAGCTGCTCTAAAATATCTTGCTGCAACTGATACGCTCCAGTTTTGATTTTATGATCCCACTCTGGCCTGCACTATTGGACTCAGTCCATGTCAGACATCATGCAATATGTACTAAGTCATTGCGCCTCTGCCTGTTTGTGAGGTCTGTGCTGTGCTTGATTAGACGAAATGTGCATTTTGGATGTGGTTTATGCAAGTTAAGCATACTTTCACAAAACATGCTTAAGTAAATCAGATTAATGTAAGAATATTAAACAATGGGGGCCTGCGTGATGTGGGGGTAAGCTCTCCAAACCCACCTATTCAGGGGGTAGATTTTACCCTGTCTACCCCCTTAGCTTATTCTGAGTTCACATAACCTTGGCATAAGATATAACATTTCCACAATCAATTTTATTAAATTAATTTAATCCTTTTAAGTGTGCCTTGTTTAAGCAGGCTTCACTAGGACAAACATAAATCTTGCACCATGCTTTTTTACATTACTTGATATTGTAGCATGGTCTGGCAGTTTACACTATGGGGTCCCAATAAGCTTCACCCCATATGCCTGGATCTCTACATCTCACCCTCTAATTACCTACTGTGTGATATCAAGTATGTCACTCTGATAATACTTTCAGGTTGCCCCTAAAAAGATGCATTTAGGCCCAACAGGTTTTCATTTCAGCAAACAAAAAACTTAGTAGTAAAGAAGAGTAGGTCGTGGTTGAAACTTGTCCAACTAGATCAACTACTGACTGGTTCACTCAATCAACTAAAGCTAGTCCTCCATAAAAGGAAATATTTTATTAATAAATTTTGCCAAAGCTAGTTGCTACACTAGATTAATGAATTGTTTTACTTGGCATGCTATTTTGTGGTTGTTAGCTGCAGTTTGATACGTGTACCAGAATTCAAACAAACAAAAAAGGGAAAGGAAGCAAAAAAAATCATGAAAAACTGATATTATGAAAAAGAAAAGAGAAAGGCAATGAGACAGAATCAAAAGGCACCGTGTGATGCAAAGAGAAATAGGCTAAGATGGGCACCTTTCTATTCCAAGACAGAGTAAAGTTAGTACATCTTGAGAGAGCAGGATGCAGAGGGAAAAGGAAGCACTGCAAGAAGGTGAAGAAATAAGAATGACAACATTTTTGAAAATTCCCTCCATTATACAGAAACACTGTTTGTTGTTTGAAACAATTATGAAAAAGAACGAGACCAAAGCGAAAAAGATTTTATATTCCAAAATTGAGGGGGGGGGGGATAAATTACCATTGTAAAAGTGATTGGTTGAGACCATTTGTTAAGAAATATGAAAGATCCATGGACTGAATGATATTACATTTACATTTAAAAGATCAGCAAACTACAGTTTAGTCTTTATTTGTAAGAAGCCATATTGTTTCATTCTTTCATTCATTCAATCATTCATTTGTTCATTTACAGATTACTTACTTAATCCAATACAAGGTTTCAGGGAAGGCATAGCCTTTCTCAGCAGCTGGTACAAAGTGCAGAAGTTCATCCTGAACAAGGCTCCAACATGCCTCATGATGTTTATACACACATGCACATGTGCATGTGTGCTCACACGTTCTGATATGGTACACATACCTTCCACAACTTACAGGAATACCAATTTATCTACCAAATGTTTTGGTATGTAGGATGAAACTGAGTCACCACTCACTGAATAAGTGCTTAGAGACAAGGAAACATACAGGCTTCACGTAGAAGACACCCCATCTAAGACCTGTTTTAAAAGGTAGAAAATGAGCAAAGTAGTGTAAGTAATTGTTTTCCTCGATAAAATTACTGTAAATGATATATACTTAAGTTTGGTTCACAATGATGTAAACTGATCTGCACATTTAAATTATGGATAAGAAGTGCCTTTCCAGAGTTTTTTTTCTTTCAAAACTTATTAACATGCTTAGACGAGAAGGGGCTTACATATAACATGATATGGGATTTGTTATAGACTGTGGTAGGATGAAGCATTGTGCTCAAACCACCAGTAACATTTTGTGACTACTGCTATCATCTGAGCATTACTGACAAAAGGATTTTATAATCCTTTTATTTATCTTTAGTGCTCCCAGTGAAGCTAACAATTTACTCTCTATGAAATCTAATTTCTTTGAAGGAAGTGCCAGTTGGGATGAAACAGTTTTCCCTTGATGTTTTGTTCTTGTCTTCAGTACAGGTAATATTTAGAATACAGATAGCAATACTGTGGAACTAGACTGAAGCAGATTGCATTAATGGTCACTGGGCTGATGACAGCTATGTTTTTAAAGAAAATAATTTAACATAAATTTAAGAAAATTACATTTAATCAAAATATTGAAGAGGAGTAGTAAGATGTAATAATTGCTTGCAGTACATTATTGATCTGATGCCCCTGTGTGTATGCCTAGATTTTAAATGAATGCAAAATACAAAGTACTTCTTTTCACTGTAGTTTAACTGAAATTAAATCATCAGATTTGTCCTGCTTACTTTAATCTCTGTTTATAAAATTAGATTAATAGACTCTCATTTGATTTGACAAATTATTCTAGTTTTAGAAACCACAAGTTTTAATGTTATAAGTATAAATTTAAAGTGACAACTTTCCAGCATTTCTTTTATGTGCTTTTTCCTTTTAGTGTATGTTCCCACTTCGGGAAGGTTGGAGATTCGGCATGCCAACATATGTCCCCCATATATAATCGGTAATTACTATAAAAGTTGTTGCCATCATTAAGTAGTATAACAAGGAGTTTTGTGCATTTGTTGTTGCATGTTTTTTTTTTTTTATTCTGCTAGCTCCCATCAGATCTCAAATGTACTTTTCATGGCTAGTCAATCTCTTTCCTCTCTATGATTCAGTGCTGTTGTACTCTCCATTCTGACATATTTGGCATTAAAGCATTTGTAGCTTGTCCTCAACCAGCACAAAAAAATGAATAGCTTATAACCATTGATTGGCTGCATGCAAAAATGCAACTTCCCCACTGAATTCTAGCAATTCTTTGTGTCAGCCAGTAGCATGTGCCTTATAAACATTAATGTGCTGTCTTGGTGTGGTTCTCTCATTGCTCATTCTATCTATGTCCACATTATCTAGCATAACATTATTTGTTTATGAATTATGAAATGTATATATTTGAAATGATAATTGTATACATTTTAACTGTCATTTTGGCCAGTGACTAATACTGTGGCGTATGGAATTGTAATTTGAGTGCACCATTTCTTCTTTCACTTAAAATGCATTGATTTGTACAAAATTTGAATTGGGTACTTGATATGAGGTGTGACCCACTAGCTAATGTTGTGTCACTTATCTTTCAGGTTCAAATGGCACATCAAAACAGGAATGAGAGAAAA
Source organism: Protopterus annectens (assembly GCF_019279795.1). NCBI lineage: Eukaryota > Metazoa > Chordata > Ceratodontiformes > Protopteridae > Protopterus > Protopterus annectens. Next base: position 297,862,727 of record NC_056742.1, read on the forward strand.
CAAAATGAATAGCACGATGCCATTGCATCAGGCCAATATACCAGCTTTTCATACTGAAGTTGATCTTAAATGATGTCGACCACAAATGACCAAATTGTTACAAAGGTATGAAGACTATACCACAGCAGTGAACATTCTGGAAGACACAGATGACCAAGCATCATTACTTCATCTTGCAGAAAGAGAGTGTACAACATTTGTAATATATTGAAAAGGGAGGATAATAAGTATTGAGATACACAATTAAAAGTTAGCTGGTTATTTTTCACCTTGAAGGAAACTTGACTTGAAACAGTTATATTAAGAAAAGTATTGTGTAGCTTAATTAAAATGTGGATACTTATCTCACATATAGAAAAGCAATTTTTTTTAGTGAACACATTTCACAACACTAAATATGTTGGTAAAAAATGTGACTCTATAAAGACAGACAAAAATAAATAAATAAATAAACAAAAGACCTACTAAAACAAAGCTCACATCAAAGATGAGAAAACTCCATGAGTACATTACTCTCCATTTTAAAATTTAAGATATCAAAGAAAAGCAATCACTAGTAAGCAGAGGACAGTTCAAAGCTGGGGGAAGTGACAAGTATAGTTTGGACCTCTGCGCATTCCTTATGTTGTTTATTTCTGTTTGTTCTCCATCGCTGATCATATATACTCTGCATGGCAGAGAGAAGGAAGAAACTCTTGCTGAAAACTGATCAGCTTAAAATCGGCTCTAAAAAGGTACCCTGTCCTCCACATGGAGGGTTCAGGGATCTTCCCCTGTGAAAAACATTTTTTTTTTCAATTTGTACCACTAATGCGGTTTTCACCAGTTGTGATCATCAGTTATTTTTCAGACAATCAATTCTCAATCTTGCATTGTGGAAAAATATTTAATATGTATGGATAAATTATTTTTTTTGTGCATTTGACTTTGGAAGATCCTTCCAATCTTATACTAGTGAGCACTAGAAGTTCAAATAAGGAAGGCCCTCCCGCTAGACTTTAAAAAATGTTGCTTACTTTCTGTTTCATATCTTACCACTAATTAATTCATATTGCAATATGAAAAAAATGAATCCATTTTGTTAAATCTGGATCTCTATAACTCAGTCTCTAATTACCTACTGTGTGATGTCAAGCAAGTCACTCAGATAAGAGTCACTAAAAAGAGGCATTTAGACCCAATGGGTTTTCCTTTTAGCAAACAAAAAAGAAAAAGAGTAAGTCGTGGTTGAAACAGGATTCATATTAGTTGCTTAGTGTGCATTTTCTGAAGGAAATGAAGTCTGAAACACAAAAATTTATGAAATTATTTCATGAGATCAGTCCTCACTGATTTGCCATAAAACCACAACTTTTATGAGGTAAAAATCTGGACATTGTGCTGAAATCTGGGCATTTGAGAAGTACAGTCAGGTGCCAGGTCTAAGTATTCAGCACTTGTTTCTTTATACTCTGAAAGTCCAGGCTGATACTGCCAACAAAGTCATTATGTGAGCGGATTCCTCACTTAAACATCTGCAATCATATCTGCCAAGATATTTCTGGATTTTATCAATACAAACTATGTGGGCCAGTTACTCTAAACCCCAACCAGGGATGGCAGAATCCTGGATTAGGGTCTTACCAACATCAGGCAGCTTTGCTACCCAATAAATGTAATTCTCTCTGGTCAAATCAGACCACGAATCAGTCACATTCATCATAAGAGTGAAGCCTATAGGTGGGTGTGTTTGGTATAATGGTTAAGGCATTTACCTTTCACACCAAAAGTTTAGGGTTTTATTCTCATTAAGGGAATATGATTTAGCTATTACAATGGCCCACAAAGGCAGCTAGTCGGGTCAATATCATATCGTTGAATGATCTAAATGTCGAATGCCTCTTCGTCAAACCCTATCTGCTGAAGTCTTCATCTGTCAAACAATCAGTTCAGCAATGTTTTTCCCACGGTAAATAACGACTGAGCCATTATCTGGAATTTGCCCTTTCCCCACTGTAGTGTGATCTTGGAGTTGGTATATTTAGTCAGAGGTATGTGCAGGGTGCAGCCCCCCACCAGGGTGAGCTTTAACAATGCTGTTTTTGTTGTCGCCAATAGGTCAGCCAACTTTTTACTTACTGTGGGACACATTTTCACTGAAATGATAAATTCGATGGATGAAGTTTTGACAAATAGGGTTCAACAAAAAAGTGTTAGACATTTAGAGCATTTGATAATGTGATATAAGTACAGCTAGCTTAATACTTAGCTATGAACATATGAACTTCCCATACCTTGGTATTCAAAGATTATGTGAAGACTAATCTACTAAAACTGACTGATTCATAGATTCATAGGTTCATAGGAGATTACTAGGCAAATGGCCCAAGAGCCATTACAAGCCTAGAAAATATAACCCCAATTGTATCTAATATATGCCCCCTAGGGAGAGGAGGATGGCATGAGATTGTGCCTAGGCCCTTTATTATTTTACAGATTTTACAGTTTTTACAGATTACCCCTTTCAAAAAGAGACACAGGCACCACCCCAGGTGTGAATTTCTGATACCCCATCCATTGATCTAGACTGGGCCTGATGGAGTCATGGAAGGACTCTGCTTAATGTGAATAAAAGAAGGGGCAGTCTCTGGGACACATATTTGTCTCCTAAGTATTTTGATTCACTGATCAAGTTTCTCTCTCTAGAATGGGTGAACCTTGTACTGTTTGTCTTGTAAATATGTTGCAGCTCCATCAAGGCTGGATTTGTGAGTACCTAGCAGGTCAGGCATAGGTCATCCCCATAATAGTCCATAGGATACAGAGTAAAGGGAAAGAGCTTTCAATTTGTTGTTCACACTCTGTATTTTCTTACTTTGAAACCACTGAGGTGACTCCAGCTGTTGTAAGTCCCTAGTAAAGTACATTCCAAATGGCAGATTGCACTCTATTAGTCTACTGAGGCTTTTGTACAGTAGGTCTATAATCTCCCTGGATCTTAATACCATACCTTTACTTATAATTTGTGCCATGTAGAATGACTTCCTTATCACTGTGGACATGATGGTCAAAGTTCAGGCTACTTTCTACCTGTATATCTAGATCCCTTACCTCTGAGTTTACTCTTAGGGGTGTGTTCTTAACATTATAGTTAGCAACGGTATTTGATTTCCCAAAGGATATGATAATGCATTTCTTCACATTTTGTTTCAGGCTGTAGTACTGACAGCAATTATTTGCCTGAATTAGACCCTTCTGAAGGATATCTACATTGCTGAGGGATTCGATGATTGCCCCCAGCTTGCAGTCATCTGAAAACCTTGTCATCCAGAGGCCTTCCACATTGCCCTTGGTATCCAAGAAGTATATTCCAAAGAGGAGTAATCCCAACACTGAGCCCTGTGGTACACCACTAGTAAATGGCATCTTGCTGGAACTTGAATCACCATTTTAACCACGTGTCCTGTCCTTAAGCCAGTTGGATAGCCATCTGGTGACATATGAATTTATGCCCATTTTTTTTTTAATTTACTTATAATACCTGAGTGGGCAATTGTGTCAAATACCTTGGCTGGGTCGAGGTAGGCAGTATGCACTGTTTTACCCTCATCCATGGCATTACTGACTTTCTCAATCCACCAGATTTAGTAGGCATGACCTGCTCTGATAAATTGGGGTGAGTCCAGTGTTTGGAGTTTTCCTATGTCTTTATTTATCAGGCCATGATTATTCTTTCCATGGCCTTACAAACAGAACTAGTTACATTCAAAATCCCCATTCATTTTGGCAAGTCTACTACTTATGTAAAATCCTTTACTGCCAAATTCTAATCACATGTGAACAGTTACAACACCAAATTAAAAATGCACTCCTATGATAGAACCCTAATATTAGAGGCTGCATAAAAAAAAGAAATTTTTTTTTGTATGGAAAAATAAATTTAACTCACAAGATGCCAACAACGTTCTTGCTTATCTAATCAAGAAACTCCTTGGTAGTGTTTGGTAATAAGCTAGCTGGCCTTGTGGTACCATTTTAAGCCTAGCCAATTTCCCAGAAAGTGAGAATCAAACTCTATAGCCTGTATCTGTGAGGTAAATACTGTAACCATTACACCAGCCCCATAGTTATTTAAAATACTGCCATTGTAAATGAATACCGAAAAAATATACCTGTTTACCACATCTAGGCTGTCATATTATGGTACATAAAATACACTGTGAGAGAAAGCTAAATAGACTAAAGAAAAATTAATAGTGATATGACAGCCTCTATTAGGTTATTTTGAGGTAAAAGAAATTATAACACAGTAATAAAGTATTTGCACTGCAAAGACTAACATATGATGGAAAACACACACAGACACACACACACACACACACACACACACACACACACACATATATATATATATATATATATATATATATATATATATATATATATGAATGATGTTCTTTTAAAGATATGATGGCCATTCTCTCTACTGGACTGTGAATGAGAAAGAAAGTATTGTCTATTTTGTGGCTAATGAGCTATGGAATATTTAATATAAATATTTTCTAATTAAATAAATAATAAATGCAATTGTTTCTTATTGTACTAATTGTGCATTACTTTGACACTGATTCTAAAGTGGAGATTTTGCCCAGCAGAGGATGCCTTCACCTTATATTAACTTGAAAACAGAAAATGGTTATGACCTCAATTTTTCTTTTTTCTTTAAATGTTCTAATGTAGTTTTCATTAAAGAAAAGAGAAACAAACAGAACAAAATGTGACAATTATAATGTATTTGCTATATATAAAAGGCTGCCAATCTGTTTAACATGCAGAAGCAATTTGTTCCAGAAATGGGGCAACTACTCGGTAATGAATCTATCCTTCCAATGTGTTCTAGTTTTAACTAAAAAAAAATTCACCACAAGGGCCAAGTGAACAAAACAACTAATAACCACCAAAATTCACTGTATACCACAGAAGAGACAAAAACTGAATTAGTGTAAAAAGTTTTAATATCCGCTTTCATAAAACACTTCATCAGAATGATAAAAACACAATACCACACTCTATTTAAACTAAAAATGTGAAATAAATTACTATTCAGTTACAGTCAATTAAACATAATTAACAATTAAAATGTTTTTTAACCATTTATCTTCTTACTTTCTAAAAAACACTTAATATTTATGTGTTCATTCAGACCTGGTAAAAACATCTGCACCAGGTCTAATCTCCCTACTCATCTTTACTTTCTACTGGATTCTAAAAATGTCCCCCTCTTTTGTCCATACTGACTTGCTCTAAAACAGAAACAGGAACTTTTTACAGTTGGCACACACTCTGGAATGTTTATATAAGGCATTGTTTTCATCCCTTCTTTTTATTCCCCTTAAATGTTCCTATCACATAAACCTCTGGTGGTCATACCAACCTAAAAAGAATCATAGGCTGAACACAATGCGAGGTAAACCCCCCCAACAGACCCACACCCATACATAAACCTAAAACTGATGGTGTAATTTAGATGAGGTAACATAACAAAGGAACCCTTGTGAATGTATCTACAGCTAGAACATCCATTACATTTATAGATTCCTTTGCTCTTACTAGTGGTGGCGGTGGAAATGTTCGTATCTCCTTTTTCTAAAAGTTGTTTTATATTGTGAACCTTGGTGTTAACAAATAATGGCATATTACCCAGTGCTTGCCCAACATCCCTATGACTATTAATAATTCTCCAATTATGAAAACCAAAACAAACCAAACTTAGAAAAAAAGAAACAGAAGTGATAGTAACAAATAACGCCAAGTCGATGCTAAGAGAAATCTTTTTACTTGTTAGCGCTTTCATGCACGCCAATGCATGCACTTCTTCAGACAAGTTTATACAGAGAAATACGCGGATATATATACATGCTGAAAATACAGCTTTAATTAAACAATTAAATAATTAGTCATTAAACAGCTCAAATTAATTACTCTATTCTAATATGCTACAACAAAAACGTTTTGTGAATTTTTCCATCTACTATTCTTACTAACATTCACCATAAATCCATATTCATTAAAGAAACTTTTTAACATTGATTTTCTTGTTAAACCAATGAATTTTTAAAAGAACAGCTTACTTTACAAACAAAAAGCAGAAATGCATTTATATAGGAAAAAAATATATGTATAAAATATATATATATTGGTTTTAAAAAATCCCGATTAAGCCATACCAAAATTGATTATTAAAAAATATATATATATACTCTCTTACCATATATTAATACAATAATAAGCTTGAATCAAACAAAGTTGTTAAATATTGTTAAAAGATTTTTTTATAATAAACCTATAATGAATATTTTATCTATCAAGAGCTCTCAATTTTAATAAACATTTGATCGAGCACATATCGTTTATCCCAGGATATGAATGTGCATTCGTTTTGAACTGCCATAGCAGTTCACGTTCCTGGAGTATCTCCAATTATGTAAAATAATATTTTTAATACTGGGGGTCTCAACAGACATCTCTAAACAACAATGTGGTAATTCCCTGGAAACCTTTTGATCTTTTTTTTGGCTTAGCTGCAAAGCCTTCCTTTAAGATTGGTGGAAAAATAGTGTTCCTTTTAATGTAAATTTCATCAATCATCTTGTCTAATAAGGCTTTTGGATAACCTCTTTCCAAAAATAAATCTGTATTCCATTTCCGTTTTGAATGTATCATCATTGCTAATTATATGGGACACTCTTATATATTGTCCCCTAGGAATATTCTATTTATTATAATCTAAATGGTTGCTTGACCAGTGTAGATAACTATTGGAAAAGGTACTTTTCCTGAATATATTACTATGAACCCAAGCTATAATGGAATCCCATGTTGATTTAACATCTAAAAAAATAGCTTCATATCCAGAACTTCCCAGTATAAAGGACAAAAAATCAGATGTCTTATTTAAATATGTCAAAAATGCTGGCATCAATTTCACCTTTAATGATGAAGAACAAATCATCAACAAGTCTGTTATAAAATAAAATATCTTTAAAACCCATCATTTTAGGCAATGATTCTCGTTCCCACCATCCAAGTACAAGGTTAGCATATGCTAGGGCTACACTTGCCCTCATTGCTACACCCTTCTTTTGTCTATAATACTTTTCATGGAAAAGAAAAAAAATTATTATGTAAAACCATATCCAACAATGTACAAGACACATTAATTTGGTCAGCTGTCATAGCACTGAATTTGATTAAATAATCTGTAATACATTTTATCCCTTCATTAATTGGTATAGAAGTGATTAAGGAAACTATATCCACAGTAACAAGAGTAAAACCATTATAATTATAGGACCATTCTACCCGAAAATTCCTAATATGATCTAAAAAATCCCAGGAATCACTGCAATATGAAGGTAGACATTGCACAAATGGATTCAAAATAGTATCCAAATAAATAGACACCCCCTCCATAATGCTACCAGCTGCAGATACTACTGGTCTAAAAGAGGGGTGTGGTTTGGATCTTTATGAATCTTAGGTATTCCAAAAAGAATACCTATACATGGATGTTTGGTATAAAAGAAGTTGTACAAATTAATATCTATTTCTTTATTCAACAATATATCATCCAGCAAAGAATGTAAATACTTGTATTTCATGTGAATATCACCAATGAAAACTTCCTGGTAGTCTTCTTTGTTGCTCAACATTTCTTCCATACTTAAATAATAATTTTTGTTGTCCATAATTACCAAACCACCCCCTTGTCAGCTTTTATAAATCTTATATGTTTCACATTACGGAATTCTTTTAATGCAGTACATTCAGCAGGAGACGAGTTGTAATATGGTTTCACAGCTTTGTTACTCAATAATGCTCTTATATCTCTTTCACAAAATGCTTCAAACTGCATGATAGTAAAATGCAGAGATAGATTAAAAGTTGATGGTCTACTCAAATTCTTTTTTATAGTTAAATCCTTGAAAATAAGCACCAAATTCAACTTCCTAGTATATATCTTTAACTGCAAAATGGTAGGAGTTAAACAGGATCTATGACTCGGTATAAACCCTAAACCCAACCTAAGTATTTTATAATGATAATCATTTAAAAAATCAATTAGGTTGAATATTTTAGTCTCTTTTGCTAGTTCATATTTTACTTTACTTTTGCATTGTTCCATGTACAAATCCTGTTGTGCGCCTCAGATGTTGCCTGCTTGCTTGTTGTTGGTAAATCAAAGTTTTTTGACTGTTCAGTACGTTCAGAAGTACCAGGAATACTAGGAGCCTCTTTCAAAGAAAAATTTGTTGTAATATTGGCTGAATTAACTCATTTTAGAAATTCCAAGTTGTGGCTACTAGAGGTATTTCTCTTAAACTCCACTTGTTACATCTACGTCCAGGTTTTTTTTTCCAGCTCTATTTGTAGACGTAGATGCCAGTCCTAACCATGACTGGTTGAAGTGCTTCTTACCCCCAAAAGAATTTTTAAAGGTGCGAGATTGTGCAAAATTAGAAGTATCTGGTTTGAATGTCTTATTTGAATGAACAGTAGGCATAACATAAGCAGTGTTTGTAGAATAGCTATGTTCTAGCTTCTTTAATTTATGTGCTGTAACAGTCCTCTCATAGCAATCTACCACTATTACCATTTGGTCATACTGAAATTTGTTTTCACTGGAATTAGAAACTGCTGTTTGCAGTTCAGCATCCCAAGTTTCAAGCTGAATTCTCAATGTACTAAGCACCTCATTCTTTTTAGTAATAAGTTTCAAGAATTCAAGCCCCATGTTGTTAAAGAACTGAATAAGCTCAGGAGAAAATGGATCTTCACTATTGACACCATTATGTATCTTAAAAATACGTAGCCCTTTAGGAACCACTTCTACCTTGATACAACAATCAAAATATTGATTTTCTAAAATAATTGCACAATATTTTTTCAAGCTATTCTTCATTCTTGTAAAAGCTTCATCCACATGAAGCTCACAGGGCACGTCATTGACCAGTTCACTGTCCATAATAAAAGGATTATATTCAGACTTCTACACTGAATTCACATCATGGTAGTTACCATGGGAAACTGCATTTCCCAAATTAGTACTTCTTGTAGGAAAATGTCTCTCCATTTCCGTTTCATCCATGGACCCACTGGAAGGTTCAGAAAAACTGTCCTTACGAACATCAGAGCCTTGTACCTGTCCCAACAAGCACTAGATCCTCTTCTGAGTTTCTTGGACAGAACTTAAAAGTTCTTTTAAAGTTTTATCCTGTTCATCAGGAGTAGAGTGTAAGGACATCTCAATTAAGGAATATTCTGTGTTGCTGGCCATCAGTGAAAATAACCACAAACTAAAAAAAAATCAGCACAAGGACCAAGTGAACAAAACAACTAATAACCACCAAGAAGTTTTAAACTCCGCTTTCGGTATGCTAAATCAGTTTTTGTCTCTTCTGTGGTATACAGTGAATTTTGGTGCTCTAGTTTTATGTTGGTAGAGGTTCAGATCCTTAGCTCAGTTATTTGTGAAGCTGTTTGTTCTATGAAGGAATAAGAGTACCAAAAGGGTGGGGCCTCTGATGATGTGGAATGCTGAGTTCCAAAAGAGTTGGGTCATGATGTGGAATGCTGAGTTCCAAAAGAGTTGGGTCACTGATGTCATGAAATTCCAGACATAGATCTCAATGCAGGAGTCTATAAGACATAGAGTACAAGGACAGGTCTTCCAGCCTTCATGGTAGTTATAGGATTTAGGTTAGTAGTCTTTTTCGTTAAAGCCCTGTGGTACTTTTCCAGTTGTATAATATGTCTGGCTAGATACATGCCAAAAGGAGCAATGTAATCAATAATTTGTCAGATTAGGGCAGAGTACAAAGGGGCAAGAACATCCTGTGATGTAGAGGAGATAGCCTGAAAAATCAGTTGTACTAGACAGAAGGATTTCCAAAGCACTCTTGCTACATTGTGGTCAAAGGTGATGGAATATTCAACCCAGCTGCAGAGGTCCCTGACTACTGTGAAGAAGTGGAGTGGGCTACTGACTGTGTACATTGTAGAAAATTGCTGTTTCACAAAGGAAAGATTGCTGCATTTTTTCATTTACTTTCAGAACTTTTTTCTGTGCAGCATTAGTTTGTAATGACTAGTCCTTGCTAAAGCACTTCTGCATCAATGAGGGAACCAGTAATGATGATATGCAGCTGGCAGTCTTTGGTAAATTTGGTTACCTGTAGGTTAGGATTTGGGGTATAGTTTTTGGAAATGTATATACCAAAATGGAGCGGTCCCAGTTCTGCACTCTGTGATACTCTACTAGTTACTTTTTCACTTTCTGAAGTGTCATCTACCACATTAATTGTGTGAGCTCTATCTTTCAGCCAGCTTGTAATCCATCTTACCATGTAGGGGTCTGCCTATGGTTATTTTAGCTTCTTTACTGTGCTAGCTTCGTTACAGTGCTAGCATGGAGTACAGTACTGAAGGCCTTGACCAGATCCAGATATGGTGTAGGGACTGAGTGGCCACTGTCCACTGCCTTTGTAGCCTTCTCAAAGAAGTTTACCAAGTTGGTTAGCCATGCTCTGTCTTTGACAAAGCCAAACTGTTGTGGATCTACTTGTATAAAATTTAAGATTTTTAATAACTGTAGGTTAAGAGACACGTACCAAGGCAATATTCTCTAGCATTCCGCCCATGCTGCCTTCTGCCAGGTAGAAGTCAGCTTATTTTTAAGAAGCAGGCCATCTTCAACCTGCAGAAATAGTCAGTGAGGTAAATGGTAGCAAAATGCAGACATCAGCCACCGACTCAGATTCATTCCAACCTTTTCTGACACTGATGGCTACAAAAGTAAGGCAATAGGGTCATGCCTCCCAAACCCTTAGTGCAAGAAATTTGGACAAAGCCAAAAATAATAAGGGGACAAAGACCCAAAGACAGGGACAGATTTTAAATATTGCTCTTATAAACATAGAAAGTTGCTAGAAAAACATCTTTTGCATTATCACATATTTTCTGAAGAATATGATGTCTGAACTCTAAGGCTGGCTGTACATACATTTCTCAGCTTATTACTCTTTTTTGTGTCTCTCTCTCTCTTAGAATCTGACCCACTAGTTGCTTACAGAAAATGCTATCACGATTAGGTTTCTATGTGCACTGACCACCAGAAATATTAAGAATTGGATTTATAGAGCAAGTTCATATAAATATATCTTTACTACAAGACATTTACTGCCTTTCAGTTTTACAATTAAAATGTTATCCTAATGACTGTGCTGGCTATATTTATACAGCACCATGGGTCTGCAGGTCCTGAATAGAAATCAGAGCTTGACTTGGTAATCAAAGATTTCTGTTTTTGAGTTTATAGTGCTGAACGATACATGTTCTTGCACACAGTCATGAAAATGTTTATGCAATATGTGAAACAATCATCTAAGCTTTTTTGAAAATAGGCATGGGGGGGGTTGATCTCATTTCTTGAATATTATTCAATAATCTAGAAATAAGCAGAGTGGAAAAAAGATCCCTTATAACACATGTATTAATCATATTGTACCTTACCAGAATAGGCATGCTAAGGTGCTTATAAGATAAGACAATTACCAGAATATCACTTATTAGGATTTCTGTGAGCAGCACACATGATATTTTTGCAAACAAGAAAAAGTGTCATTTATGGTAAGCGTACCTAAATATGTAGGCTACTGCTAAGTTATAAATTGTCTTCTTTTGAACAGGTACAACAAGAAAGACAAACACTATACAGATTGCTGTATTATCTAGTCTGTGCTCACCAAGAACTGTCTGGTACAATCTAGTCAAATCCAGCATGACACAGCAACTAGTCATATGATAACATAAAACATTTAATGAGTTTCTTTCTTAACTACTGAAGAAATATATGTCACTGTGTAAACATTAAGTGAATTGCTTTTCTTTATAAAGTTCTTGTGCATTGTGTCGTAAGGTAAGAGTAATTTAAATAATACCAGATAATGCTAAAACATTTAAATACATAATTAAGGTTTTTCAACTTCATTTCAAAACTTTAAAGAATCAGTAAGACAACTGAAGGGACATGAATTAGTTACAGCCATATCATTTATATTTCATATATGGAAGATAAATATGTTGTGAGTCCCAACAGGACAAATGTCAGCTGGACAAAGTATTTGCATTTCGTTCATTTGTGCACTTAATTTTTGCAGTTTAGTAACTTGTAAGGATAAAGAATTTTATTTTGGTAGCAAAAGATTTGAAATTACAAGTTATGATGGGCAAACTATTTCAGTTATTCTCAATCTTAACCCTCAACTTTATCTGAGATTCTCAATACAAAAATGGGTAAGAAAGCAACACTGTCACACCTTTTGAACTATTTTGTTCTTTCTAATGCATGCTTTCATGCACATGACAATCACATAGTCTTGTCCACATGATTGTACATGTCTATTTTCATGCATGCAGTCAGGTACATGCTTATCTGTGTATATATATATATATATATATATATATATATATATATATATATATATATATATATATATATATAGATATATTTATTTTATTTTACATTTGTTGACTGGGATAGTCCTACAGGATATATGTCCATTTTCAGCGGAGGCCCGGGGAGAAAAGCTCCACATACCAAAAAAGAGACAGTACATACATCACTGAGTGATAAACTCAGGCAGACATGTTTAGAAAAATATAGACAAAGAATACATATATATATATATATATATGAAATATGCCCACATGCATGTCATGTACATATGTTTGTACATATGCTGAAGGATGCACGTTCTTGCATAGTTATGATAATGTTTATATTTACCTACGTGCAAATCACACATCTATACATGCTCACATACATACTAATCAACATGTTTATGTATGCATGCCTGCACTTGTGCACATGTTCATGCTTGTCTACCTGTGAATGTCATGCATGCCTGACTGTGCACATACCCATGAGTACACATATTCATGCATGGACTGCTGCCATATCCCTCAACTGTCAAGATTTTTGCCTCATATTTTTGGTCTGTTCCTCATAAAATGTGTGTTTTCATGGAAAATCACTGAGGACTGATGTCACTAAATAATGGCATAAATTTGAGTTTCAGACTTCATATCCTTTAGAAAATGCATGCTAACACAAATCCTATTATTACAGCAACTTTTGAAGTTTATAAAAGCAATGTTCAAAATCTGTCCCTATTTTTGGTCCTTTGTCCCCCCATTATTTTAGGCTTTGTCCAGATTTCTTGTGCTAATAGGTTGAGAGGTATGGGTGTTGTACATGCTTCTACATACACACATTTGTAATAATTTGGTGTAGACTGTCAATTGGAGATGAATATTGTGCAAAATGATGAAATTTACAACAAGGACAGAAGTGTGGAACATACAGTCTTCAGATGGTGCTTTGGGTACGATATTGAAAAGTGATTTCCTTGTAAGGCAACATTCATTTTATGATATTATGCTTAGAAGTCTGCTGTTTTTTTTATCACTTGTATCACAGTTCATAGGTTTTAGGTATGTACCAAGTTAACAACCACTGGAGCCTTTTTCAGCCTAGCCATGCATTCCAAGCATCTGACAAATTCTGGTACCTTTGATAGTGTAAACAGGGGCTTGGGAGATGAAACAGTTACAGGCAGGACTTTGAGGGATGAACCATTTTCAGGCTGCCTGTGTCCATTAGAGACATAGGTTCCAAACCAGGGGTGAATTTCCAATTCCCCATCCAATTGTCAAGTTACACTTGCAAAAGGTTAGGGGAAGAACTCTGCTTCCCCTGGATGGGAAGCCTATTTGAAAGAAAGGGTAGTTTCTGGTATACATACCTGTCTCTAGCAGGTCCTAGTTATATGACAGGCAAGGTTTAAGTCTTTAGAATGGGTAATTCTGGTGCTGTTTGTTTTGACGATATGCAGGAGGTTCGTTAGAGTGAGGTCCGATGACATCTTGTATGCCAAGCATACATCTCTCCTCAACAGTCTGGTGGAGACAGAATACATGGTTAAGGCTTTGAGGCAGTCTGCACAGGACATGTTATTTACACCTTATATTCTTTTAGTGAGAAACCTCTGTGGACATTCCAGTTGCTGAATGTGCCTGGCTAAGTACATACCAAATGGGCATTGTACTCAATGATAGGTCTGATAAGTGCCGAATACAATGGAAGAATGACCTCCTTGGACCTAGATGCCATACCTTTGTTTACAAAGTTGTCTAATGTAGAATGATTTCTTCATTACCATAGACACATGATGGTCAAAGGTCAGCCCGACCTGGAGAACATTAGTGTCAGTGGAAGATTCTATGACTTCCCCTAATTTGCAATTGTCCACAAATTTGATTAGCCAGAGGTCCCTGATATTGGCCTTGACTTCATAGACCTAGATGCCAAAAAGGAGCGGCATACTTCTTTTTATGATCTTCCATAACATACCTTATCTATACTTGCAGAGAAAAAAATTATACTAATAGGCGACAAGTGTCATACTAACATTTTAAAATGGCCTTTGAGTCCACATAGCACACGTTTTTGTTTTTAAGACATGAAATGTTAGGATTTATTGTTGGAGTAATTGAATTGCACAAGAACTACATTATAAGCAGAACCTTTAAAGTATTCTCTGGCTCCCAGAGTTGAGTAGCAGGTACCTTCATGTCAAGGGTGCTAGAAAGACTGGCATTATGCTTTGTTCTGTTCACATTTTCATCACTGACCTAGTTAAAGGCCTACCTAATCTAGTACTTAGTTTGTACATAACCTCATTTTTCTTCTGTATTTCAAAGTTTTTTTTCTACAAATTAAACATACACCAATACATCTAGACAATTCTATATTCACCTGGTATGTTATTTATATTGGCTTCAGTATATATATATATTTTTCAGACAGCCAAGGTTGGCACCAATGTTAATAGAGATGAGTTCTATGTTTTAACATTTGCTGCTGATAAGCTTTTGCAATCATTTGCTGTGAAGTCCCCAATAAATGGTACATTCCTTAGGCATTCCCTAACAAATGCATCTAAAAGCACTTTCATTTTTTTTGTTGATTAAGAGTTATGGGCAGATAAAACTCATGAGGGCATTAGATGGCTGCATTTAAGAAGGAAATAAAACTCCTGGTGTATTCTTGGACAGCTCTTTATATATATTAATCAGTCACAGCATGAAGTTATGGGAAAGAGTAGTGGAAGCTAGGTTAAGAAGGGGGTGATGATTAGTGATCAGCAGTATGGTTTCATGCCAGGAAAGAGCACTATAGATGTGATGTTTGCTTTGAGAGTATTGATGGAGAAGTACAGGGAATGTCAGAAGGAGTTGCATTGTGTCTTTGTGGATTTAGAGAAATCATATGACAGGGTGCCTAGAGAGGAGTTGTGGTATTTTATGAGGAAGTTGGGATTGTCAGAGAAGTATGTAAGAGTGGTACAGGATATGTACGAGGGTAGTGTGACAGCGGTGAGGTCTGCAGTGGGAGTGACAGATGCGTTTAAGGTGGAGGTGGGATTACATCAAGGTTCAGCTCTGAGCCCTTTCTTATTTGTAATGGTGATGGACAGGTTGACAGACAAGATCAGACAGGAGTCCCCGTGGACTATGATGTTTGCAGATGACATTGTGATCTGTAGTGAGAGCAGGGAACAGGTAGAGGAGACCCTGGAGAGGTGGAGCTATGCTCTAGAGAGAAGAGGAATGAAGGTCAGCAGGACTAAGACAGAATATATGTGTGTGAATGAGAGGGAGGATAGAGGAATGGTGAGGATGCAGGGAGTAGAGGTGGCGAAGGTGGATGAGTTTAAATACTTGGGATCAACAGTTCAGAGTAATGGTGAGTGTGGAAGAGAGGTGAAGAAGAGAGTACAGGCAGGATGGAGTGGGTGGAGAACAGTGTCAGGAGTGATTTGTGACAGACGAGTATCAGTAAGAGTGAAAGGAAAGGTCTAAAAGAGGGTAGTGAGACCAGCTATGTTATATGGGTTGGAGACAGTGGCATTGACAAAAAGGCAGGAGTCAGAGCTTGACATGGCAGAGTTGAAGATGTTAAGATTTGCACTGGGTGTGATGAGGATGGACAGGATTAGGAATAAGTATATTAGAGTGTCAGCCTAGGTTAGAAGGTTTGGAGACAAAGCCAGAGAGGCAAGATTACGTTGGTTTGGACATGTGCTGAGGAGGGATGCAGAGTATATTGGGAAAAAGATGCTAAGAATGAAGTTGCCAGGTAACTGGAAAAGAGGAAGGCCTAAGATAAGGTTTATGGATGTGGTGAGAGAGGACATGTAGGTGGTTGGTGTGACAGAGCAAGATGCAAAGGACAGGAAGATATGGAAACAGTTGATATGCTGTGGAGACCCCTGATGGGAGCAGCAGAAAGAAGAAGATATATATATATATATATATATATATATATATATATATATATATATATATATATATATATATATATATATGTGTGTGTGTGTGTGTGTGTGTGTGTGTGTGTGTGATACTGGATTTTACACATCTCTGTGTCTCTAGCAGATATAGTTGTATGGTAAGTGCATGACTTTTACATCTGATAGGAGTGATTCCACTCTCTGTAACCTGTGGGACAGAGCCCCAAGCTTATCCAACTAGATGGATCCCAAGAAGAAGATACCATTGATTACAGGAGTCCCCAGAGCAAGTTAATGGTAGACTCCAGATCAGATCTGGATTTGAAAATGAGATCCAGCTTATAGTCCTTTGGAAAAGTATATAGGAAAGACCTTGTAGCTATTCTACAGATATCATCAAGGGTTGTATTTTTCAAAAAGGGGACAGAAATTGCTATGGAGCTGGTAGAATAAGCCTTCATAACTTATGGCAATGGCTTGCTATGCTTAATATAGCAAATGTTTATACAATCAGATGACAACCTGACAAGAGTAAATTTACAAATGTTATGGGTCAAACTCTAAAAGGAAAAATAAGTGAAAGACTGATTGTCCTTACACATGGACTTGGTTCTGTCCACATGGAATCTTAGCTGGTGGTGAACAGGATTTATTTATTTATCATTTGTTAACAGTTGAATAAATTGATCCAAGGACCATTTTCATTTGCAACCTGGACCACACTCAGAAATAGTTACACATAACATATAACAAGATGTTAAAGGAAGACAATATTCAAAGCAATAAAAAACATCAAAGAATATGTACATTTACATAATTATAGCTTTTTTTGTGCTACACAGGATAACTTTGAATAAATAAGAGAGTACATATCACTTGACCCTATCCTGGCTTAGTAAAACAAGTGCATTTGTAGATCTCTTTTACATGCTCCTTAAGTTTCTTCTGGAAATATTGAAAGGTAATGATATTTCTCAGATCATGTAGTAGCTGGTTCCAGCTAGCAGGGATTAGCTTTGAAAAGACTTTCCTCTCTTTTGATAAGATAAATACACGTTTTGCTAGCAGTAAGCTTTCTTGAGTATTCTGAACTTAGTTTGTTTGCTAAAGCTGGACAATAACTATTATTTAGCACTTTAACTGAGCTCTTGCTGTGACAGGAAACCAATTCACGTAATTAATAGTGTGAAACTCATGGCTGTTGGGTAAAATAACAAACTTTAGGATTTCATTTAATTTGATCAGTTGCAACGTTCGTCATTAAAGTGTGATTGGTTCTAAGAGAACCACCTTTTGTGAAGAAAAAAAAAAACAGATATGGTGGTTCAGCAAAATGAACATGAAATTCAGAAATCATTTGAGTTGAAGTAATAGTTTTCAATAAAAGTGTCTTCCTCCTAAGGAACTTTATTTATAATATACCAGAATGCTCAAAGGTAGGGATCTAAGTCAAATTTTGCAGAATGAAGGATACGTCACAATGAGGCACTGGATCCCGCAGCAGACATCTCAAAAACAAGGTGCTTCTGAGGATGGTTTCGTACAGTTTCAACACTGCTAAGGCATTACAGTGCTGGCCTTGGTAAAAGTTAGAGATGGCAGTAAAGTGTGGTTTACTGGAAGAAAAAAAATCTAGACTGAAAAAATCTGCAATGCATTCTAGGACTGCTGAAAAGAGAAATTAAGACCTTGGAATTAAAATGCCTACAAGAAGAAGTATGTCTTTTTATCACTACAAGTTTTTTTTTTTTGTTTGTTTTTTTTGTGCTGGACCTTTTTTTTTTAGAAAATAATACATTTACCATGCTACCCAAAAATGACTTTTTTAACAGTTACTGGAAGTGGTGAGGTCAAGTGGAGATCCACAGGAAAATCTCAGTGAGAGATCTGTCAAACGGATGTGTCAGCAGTGATCTAGTGGGACACGAGACAAATGGTTTTCCAAAAGATGAGGCAGGTGAAAATGGAGCTAGATCTGCTACAGTAATGAGCTATGAAGATGATTTTGACTTTTTTTTTTTTGAAATTTGCCTTCTGAATGAATCTCTTCATCAGGGAACACAGAGGAAAACTTTAGACCAGCCAAGTGGGCACTTGTAGGATTAAAGCATGACTCATAGAATCCCCATCAATGGAGTGAGGGAGAATATGTCTCTGTATTTGGTGTTGATCAGGGAGGTAAATAGGTCACAGCAGGTTTTCCCAATTTGCAAAAAATCATCCTTGTCACCAAAGTGCTGAGGGACCACTCACTGGGTAACAACAATCATCTTTTCAGCTTATCTGCCAAATCAATTAGACTCCATAGAGATGTGGATGGCAAAGGTCTTCTGGGTAGGAATGGGCTCCCCCTTTCTTGTTGATATACCAGACAACTACCATGTTGTCCTTCTGTTTCATTAGAACTTATAATGGTAGGAGTCCTATAGCTCCTGTAGGATGAACATGATTGCTCTCACATCCATTATTCTGACATGAAGGAAAATTTCAGGTGACAGTCAGAGACCCGGAAATGTCTCCATGGTAAAATGCTTCCCTCCTTCAAGAATATGAAAGATACCGGAGCAATTTAGTTTAAGACACTGAGTTCCAATATTTGTTAAGGTCCTTTGTATTGTTTTGATACAAAAAAGAACCTAGAGTTAAATCTGACCCCGCTCTGGTCCGATGGGACAATATGGATAACTGTTTTATAGGCGTATGACCTCTGTTTTCTTAATTGTTTGTTGAGATGGGGTATCCAGCAAGAGGAACACTGAAAAAAGATGTTGCAAAGAAGGATACTTTGTAACCTTTGGATATAACTGTCCTTACCCAAATTTCCATGGTACTTGCTTTGCACACAGAGATACTGTATTTTTCAAGGAAAAATTACTCCCCCCCCCCCCTGCCTACAGAAAGGAATAGTCAGGCAAGGCAATAGGGCTACTATTGGCCACCCACAGGTAGATCATATATATCCAACAATTGCCAAGAACCACTGCCTGGGAGCCTATAACCACTCTGGATATTACTTTCATTCCTGATTGCTAGCCATGCATAAATTACATTTGGTTGGGGCACCTCTGCATTTCAGAAAACGTGTTGAGGAACTGAAATTTTTCTTCAACAGCACTAAGAGCCTTACTCCCTATTTCTTTGTCTACATGTGTCTATTTTGCTTCTGTAACTAGGCAATCATAAAAGTCACTTTGTTGGCTTCTGCAGTTTGATGAGGTTTGTCGTAATGGATGTTGTTGTCAAATGGAACAATTGTCTTGCAGCTTAATATAGAGAACTAAGGTTATGAGTTGTTTACAAGTTTCATACTGTAGCCAGAGGGTTGATTCCCTTTCCCTCCATACGCAAACAGTATGACTCTGAGTAGGTCACTGACAGACAGTCCTCCTGGTTTGCCCCAAAGAGAGGTTTATGACTAGTAGGTTTTTCTGAATGCAAAGAATAAAAAAGGTCCATCAGGCAAATGGCTCATAGTCTCATACATTTTATCTGATACACCCTTTTGAAATATGATCATGCTGATGGCCATATAATTAACAAGAGCCAATGATAATGTGGAGAATTCATATACATACTTCCTGAAGCAATCTACTGCTCTAAACTCCTAACCTGGGGAATGGACCACAGGACTCTGTGGTGTACAAGCCTTCTCTGGATAAGCTACTGATACCAAAGTATACAGTTTTGGAGCCTCTGGGAGAGCACTAATGAAGGTCACTTCTTTTACTGGAAGATACTATATCCATGTTCTCCCAGGCAGGACTGGTGGTAAGTTTATGAATGTAAGCTAATGGAAGTACCACTCAGAAAAACTGTTGGGCAGACCAGAAAACTTTCTGTAGTGTCTGTTGTGGTACGGCACATGATCAGTTGGCCAAACCCCTTTCTAATGCATTATCTGCAGGACCATCCCTAATCTGGGATTATCAGAAGGGGATAAAGGGGAGTCAGTGTCCTCATCAGCACCCTATAAACAGTGCCGAATTTTGTAGGAGAATCTACATGTTTCCTGTTACAAGAAGCCTTCCTATGCATCTTTGGAGGCGAATTAGCTATAACCCTGGTAAGTATAAAACATCCCTGTCTGGTAAGAAGAGGATCGTCCTCAGTAACCAGTAGGACAGAGTTCCTACCTAAGCCTCCTGGATGATCACCAGGGTGGGAACATGCTACTGAAAATAGTGACAGTAAATGAAAAGCTGGCCTGGACATCAAATCCAGCTTGTAGTGCCCTGCAAAGGTGTCAGGGGAAGACAAGGTACAAGCTTCACAGCAATCATCTAGGGATGTGTTAGGGGGAAAAATCATCAGCTGTAACTGCTGTTCTCCTAGAAGGGGCCTTAGGAACTGTAGGCAGGTATACTAGGCTTTGTACAACGCTCTTTTGTAAATGGAGAAGATAGTGGCATAATGTTTAAGATCTCTGGCTCACAAACTCCAAATCCTGGTTCAACCTTCACCTCTTTGAAATGGCATGGTCTCTGCATGTTAGTGTTAGATTCCTCCCTCCTCTTACAAATATTCTGGATGTTTCTGCTTCAAGGACAGACTGTACCTTGTTCAAACTCAGCCATCCAAGTTTAATGTGACTGGTCTACCAACAGAATACACCCAAAAATGAACAGACTCACAGGCAGAAGTAGCATAGACTTCAGGTGGTGGCTATGGGGGGGGGGGAGGGTTATATGAATCAACCACTTTAGACATCAAATGTAGTTCACAGTAACCACTACATAGAATAACATGGACCACGGACTGAGCAATGTGTCAGTGATTGCCACTCAATAATGTAAAATCAGCTCTATGTGATTTGGTCACATTGACTAATGTTGCCAAAAAGGACACAGGGATTAAAGACCTGGCCTACTTTGACCTATGCCAGGAACATGATTCTGTTATAAACCCATCCACCAAGAGAATTTAATCTACAGGTTTTTTGGAATCCAGCTGCCCAAACGGGGTCACCTGGGACAGCTCTGTTGAGTAAAAGCAAGACTTAAAACCAATCAAAAAACTAGTTGATCATTTTTGTTGATGGACATAGTTCTCTCTGCATTGAAGGAAGGATTTAGTTCTCCCTGTATAGAACCTGAATCACCTGCAATCATCCATATAGTGAAAATGATTCTTCTTTCTGATATGTGTGGAAAGAGATAGGCAGGTTTATGGCTTTGTTTAAATTTGTTTCTGAAGCCACTTATTGGCATAAAGGAAAGATTTATTCTAAGCATTACCCCATCTTTGTTTATGTAAGGAGTTCTTACAGGGAGATCTAGTAACTCACACATTATTCTAGCCAAGGAAAGAGCCTTCCAAGAAAGATATTTAAACTCTGTATAGGAAGAGAATTCAAAGATAGGAAGGGTAAGCATTTCCAGAATTAAGTAAATAAACTTCTAATGGTGAAACTGGATCACAAATAGTGGGCCTAATGTGGAAACTGACACATAAAAAGGCTTTGCAGACTGTGAAGAACAGAAGAGAAGATTTTTGTTCCCGAATGAAAAGTAGAGATAGCAACTAAATGAACTTTTGGCACCCACAGTACTAGCATAAATAAAAAAATATATATTTTAAACCATGACTCCTGTGCATAGAAGTGCTCAAGTGTTTAAAACATTATTATTCATTTATTTATTTAGACAGTTATAGATGCACCACAATGGTCACCAACACCTACACCTGTGCAACTCTAACTGCATTCAGTCAAATTATATGCTTCCCAGTGAAAAATAAAACTGAAGAAAATAAAGTATTTTACTACTGCTCTGATCCATTTATTTGGTTATCTTGCCATGACCACAGAAGCACTAGCTTCACCCCGCAAGACAAACCATTCCACAGGCAACTTCCTCTCTATACAAATGCAAAGGAAATTTAATGATTTGTGAAAGTAAACATAATTTGGTCATTCATGTAACGAATTTATTTTCTGGACACGTTAGCTGTGAGGTCAGCCCATTTTATACACCCCCCCACCCCATGAGCGGCACATACACTTGACATCAGCACTGTAGCAAATGAACAGATGATAAGGTGTATGTGCATCTCCAGCAAAAAACAGCTGAAACATGCTATGAGAGAGGAGACAGAGAGGAGAAAAGAGAAAAATCTCAGAGGAACTGAATATCCGTGACCAGAAAGACATGCATTCATGTTAGTTCTTTATGTTATAAAGAGAATAGCTAAAATATCAGGTTGAGTAAACATTAATTTATAGATCAGTTTTCCAGGGACCATTTACACAACTGAGTCTGTTGTTGACAAGATTTAAATTTTTGCTCTGAAATAAGATCTGGTTTCTGCAAAACTAGTTGAGGCACTTAGAGAGAAGAAATACTTTAGCTGAAGTTTTAATGTAGTGTGTGTGTGTGTGTGTGTCTGTGTGTGTCTGTGTGTATTATAATATCAAAGAGAATGTTTGTTTTATTAGTTAACAATGCATCCATGCCTGGCATATATTTCTGGCATCTTATTCTCCTTTAGACAGCAAGATTGTTTTAGGATTTCAACTCTGTGACTCTGTGCATCATACCTCTCAACACTCTAGTGCAAGAAATCTGGACAAAGCCTGTCAAAATGGTGGAACAAAGGCCTAAAAACAGGGGCAGATTTTAAATATTACTCTTATAAACTTAGTAAGTTACTAGAGTAACAGAGTTTGTGTTAATATAACTTTTCTGAAGGATTTCAAGTCTAAAACTCAAATGTCTTTCATTATTTAGTCACTTCAGTCGTTAGATCATCCCAGTTATTTGCTAGAAAACCACACATTTTATGAGGAACAGACCAAAATTTATGAGACAAAAATCTGGACAGCTGAGAGGTATGCTGTGCATGTGTGTATGTGTGTGTGTGTGTGTGTGCATTTATGTGTTTATGCTTGTGTGTGTGTGCATATGTATATATATATATATATATATATGTATGGGTCTACCTCTATAGACCAAATTCACACTTGCATGAATTTCAGTTTACCGAGATGACAACACCGAACTATCACAAAACCGCTACACCCCCCACACCCCAATGTGGGGGGATGTGTTCTCCACACCCCCTAACAATATATACTAATTCCAGGATTGCACTACGGTGGGGAAAATGGCATATACCTTTTACTTGCCTTATAGTACTCTACACAGTGCCATATATACCAAGTTCAGTTCAGTGAAATGCGTTTTCAGTAATTTGTGTTTTCAGCTATGTGGTCAGGGTGAAATGAAATTCAGTGAAATGAGAATCAACAAAACAAAGTAGACCCAAATAAAATCCTGTGAAGTGATGGCAACCAGTTCAACCTTGCCCACTCCCATTGTGCATTGTTTAGCTAGTCAGTCTTCTAAAACTTCCAACATAACTAAACAGAACAGCATTAAGGTATTGCTACTCAGTGCTAGGAGCCTATACCTCCTACCTAACCAATATAGAGCCTCTATGTATTATGTCTAACGCCATTCTCTTAGGAGACTTCAGCTATTATACCATCAATTGGGAAGATCGTTGAGCATGTATGCCCTGATTTTTCTGGAATTGTTTAATATAAACTCCCATCCAGGGAAATTAAATCTTGGATTTAGTCCTTCCCAGTATTGCCAATATAGGGCACCTTTGCACCCAGCCTATTTTAACCTCTTCCACTGTAAAATCAAAACACAACTCAGTTATACTCACATTAAGATGGAACAGAAGCATTCTCCAATACCTCAGTATTTAAAGGCTAATCTGTTAAAACTGAGTGATGACCTGACTAGATTCAGAGACTCATTCCACCTCGACAATTGCAATGCTTATGCAAGTTCCTTTCAAAGACTCATTCCACCTCGACAATTGCAATGCTTATGCAAGTTCTTTTACTACCATGTAAATAGCTGTCTAGATGCATCTGTCCACCTCAAAACTAAATAAAATGCAAAATTCAAAAAATAGACAGCTATGGTAGAACCTTTATATAAACAGCCTCTATAACAAAAGAAAAAACTCATTGCATGCAAAAATAAATCTAACTCTTATAAAGCCAAAAATGGTTTTACTAAACTAAACAAGAATCTCTGAGTCCTGATCAAACCAAACATAGCTAGGTATAAGGTAAAAATAGCCAACCCAGGTGAAAAAAAAACAAACCCCTTTTTTGATGCTGTTAGAAATGTCGGTAACAATGCTCAGTGCTGTGCAGAGCTAATAGTAAATAATACCACTGCTCAGACCCAGAGGCACAATCAATCTACTAGCAGTTACATTCAGCTCCAGCTTCACCCCCTTCTCCCCCTCCAATACTCTCAGATTAAATACCAACATCAAATCTTCCAAGAACAAGTTAGCAAGGCAGTATCTAAGACCAAGCGTGTTACATCAATGGGGCTAGATAATGTACCAGACTGCCTACTGGCTAGCCTGAAACATGAATTATCAGACTTCCTGTAGCCTTAAAACATGCTTTGTGCTAGATGAATGGAGGACAGCAACAGTAGTTTTCCTGCACAAAGGTGGAGCTACAACAGACTCGGGTAATTATAGACCCAGAAGACTGCCTAGCCTCACCTACAAGGTTATGAAATGGATCAATATGGATTTAATAAATTAGGATAAAAGTGGCCTACAGACTCTCAACCCAACCCAGTCTGGATTCATCAAGTGGAGGTCCATCCTGCTTACACGTGGTTTAGCTCAAATTGCCCCCATGGACAAGGGAAACATGTAAGGAATCAACATACAGTTTTTGCAGCCTGTCTTTAGAGATTTATATTGAAAAATATAAAGTCTAATAATTACAGTAGGAATACATGGTTAGGTTTCTTAAGGACTTCACACATCAAGAGTATTGAATGCTCATATCAGCACAGGCAGATCGTGGCTACGGTAAGGTGAAGGGGGCAGCCTCCCTGGATGCAAGCTGTTAGTGAATGCAATTGGAAGCTGAAGATAGTTCTTTATTACAGGGATTTTGATCATAAATTTAAGAGTTAAGGAGCACAGATAAGGAAGAATGGACAGGACCTAGTATAGCAGCACTATATTGGAGATCAGAAAATGGCCTTTTTTGTTTAGGGGTTTCAAACTGGAGAGGGTACAGAGAGCTAGATGAGCAACCTATTGCTCTGTAATAAGATGAAGATTGTCTAGGTGCATTCACATGGGTGGGGCAAGAGGAATAAAGAAAGAGAGGCAATTACAGACTTCTGTCTGATAAATGGCTTGATGGTGGCCAACACAGGACTCAGCAAGAAAGACAGTCACAAGATCATAAATGAGCCATCAACGTGCCATTGCAAATGCATGTGTAAAGATAATAGAACAGATATGTGACCAAGTCAGGTAAGGAAATAAGGTACATAAGAAAAGCTGCTGGAGAAATGTAGAAATCCAGTATGTTATCAATCGAAAAAAGGAGTGCAGAAAAAATTGGGAGTTAGAAAAGATGGACCAGGCTAAGAAGGAAGACTGGTTGGTTAACAACAAGGCTAAGAGGGCAGTCACAATAGCAAAGAACAAGGTGTACGAGGCACTCTTCCAGCCTCTGGAAAGACACTTAGTAAATGCACAAAGATACTCTATTAGGTTGAAAGGCAAAGACAGAAAAATAAAAAAGATGATCAGCAGATCCATTCATAAAGGATGATAATAACAGTCTGCTCACCAGTCCAGAGGACATCAAAGGCAGGTGGGAGTAGCATATGAGTGAAGAAAACCCACAGAAGCTATACTACCCCAGACACAACCTACACTGAAAGAAAAAAAAGAATCCACCCTAGCAGAGGTAAGAACAGCACTAAGGAAACCGAAGTTGGGGAAAGCAGCAGGCTGAGATGATGTTACAGTATTGATCAAGATGTTACATTAGTTGGGGGGGGGTGGCTTCTGAAGTTACTCATAGTGGAATGGAGAGAAATGCATACCCCAGATACTTGGAAAATAGGGATTCCGGTATCAGTGAACAGAACAAAGGGGATATTCACAACTGAGGTGTCATACTCCTGATAAAGTGCATGAAAGTGTTGAAAGTGATAACAGATAAATGAATATGCAAAGTAGCAAAGAGTATGATGGGAGATAGTTTAGATTTAGATCTGGAAGCAGGGAGAAGAGTTTGAGGTGATGGGAAGCCTGAATGAAGAGATCAAATCTAAAATCAGAGGGACTACAGTCAACTAGTGCAGACTGTCAGGTGTAGTATGTGACAGAAGAATGCCAAAGAACCTAAATAATAAAGGGGGACAAAACAGTTGTGTAACCATAACTTCCATATGGTACAAAACCTGCACAGTGAATGCAGAACAAATGAGGAAGCTAGAGGTGATAAAGATGAAGTGTCTGAGATGGGTCATACAACGCACACTGCAGGACAGATGAAGAAACTACGACATCATAACAGAAGCCAAAGTAGCTCTAATTGCAGAGAATGTCAAGGAAAACAGATTATAGCAATTTAGGCATGTGCAGGAAAGCAGAAGATGATACGGTGATAAAGATTTGGAAGAGACAGGAAGAAGGCAAGAGGAAAGATGATATACAGCAAACAGATGAATGGATTGCGAGAGAGAAGACCTGTCCCAGTCAGGCATTATTGTCAAAAAAAAGTAGGACAGTAGCAATAAATTGAGAAAAGTAGTGACACACGTGTGGAGAACAAGGGAGAAAGGCAGAGATGATGATAACAATGATAATGAGACACCTCAGTAGCTTTTGCCATAATCCTGGTTTTTAACCGTTAAGCTATTCAACTAATAAATGTAAACAATTTGAAAATATAGTGCTGTTCATTGTGCCTTCCACTCAAATGGTTCTTTAGGGTCTTTCTTTCAGAAGGGGCATCTTGGTCCGTAAGAACAATTTATAATTTTTGCAATGATGACTTGCTCAAAAATAATACTTCAACTTTATAAATAACATTGTTTGTAAATATGGCATTAACAGATTTTTGAGTAATGCTAAAAATTGTGCTGAAGTTATATATTTTTCTTTTGGACATTTTGTCCCCTGTGCTTGCCAATGACCAGCCCTTACTTGGCCAATGATCCGTTTGCTCCTCTGTCACTGAGGGCCAATAATAGCATCATTTAGAGCAATTGGGGTGATTTGAGTTTTTTTTTCTTTTTTTGGCTTTTATCTCTTATGTATGGTTGTTTCCACAAGGAGAGGTGGGGCATACAGTTGATTTCTCATGCTTACCATTTCCTCTTCCTACCCCATGCCCTGTCACACCTCCGACTATCTGCTTGAGTCTTCTAGCACCTGGCCTGCTAACCAATCCTTGGTCACCTGTATCACAGTCAGAGCTTCTCTACTCTGTGTCACACAGCCAGGTATGCTGACATTCATTTAGTGATACACCCTAGAAAAAAACATGTTATATGTGTATGTATATATATACATATATATATATATATATATATATATATATATATATATATATATATATATATATATATATATATATAGATAGATAGATATGTATATCTGTATTTATATTAATAAGAAACATCAAAAATACTGTTTTTGGCATGAATAAAATTGTATTGGAAATTAAGGTGCTTATGTTCATCATACAATCAACAAGCACATATATCAGCCAAGCTAATCACTGCATGATTTAATTAACTCCTTGTTTACAGTGTAGTAAGGCTTCCTGAAACTATTACAATGGAGGTAAAATATGGAAGTAAGGGTATAACTTGACTAGGCCTGTAAATGCCCAAGGGGCATCAGCCTAGTAACTTCCTATGATCCAATGATTCTATAAAAGGTTTGTAATTTATTTGTATGCTACTGCAAACAGTAAGCGAGTGAATTAAAGTTATATTGGATGTCAATATGATCCTAATAAATGGAAATGAGAAAACAATAACCACAGCATTAAATAAACCTTCAAATTATGTGCTTCTATATTTTTGATATTTATTAAGCCATTCATACACTGAAAAGATTACAATACATGCATACCGGCTTTAAAGAAGGAAGGGAGAGTGTGTGTTAGAAAGTGTGTGTTTGTGTATGTATGTGTGTGTGTGTTTGCATATATACACAGGCATACACTCATACACCTACACTGAGATGGAGAAACAGTACAGATAATTTTATTTAACTGTTTAGTCACAATTTTTTGCTCATATTTGTCACTGATTGCTCTTTAAAAAGAAAATGCTTTAGACTCATAAATGGATGAAGCTGTCAAGGAGAAAATTCTGTGGCAGCTTTACTGTCAGTGACCATCATAAATAACCATGACATCATATGGGTCTTATCTACTGGTTGCTGTTACTGATCGATGGTATCCCTTCAGTAGTGTAAATAGCTTCTAATGTCCCATCTTCTACTTTCAAATAGGTTCAGGTTATTTATGATAGCTGTTAGGTTACATGCCTGAGTTCTGGACTAGATTTATTTGCTTTTCATCACAGCAATGGAATCCAAGATAGACTTGCATATGTGTGTGTGTGTGTGTGTGTGTGTGTGTGTGTGTGTGTGTGTGTGTCTGGTCAATGTACTGGGAGTGAACTAAAAGCAAGCCTTCAGCAGCTGTCATCCTATTGGCAGTATTAGTGCAAGAAGGTTAAAGGACCACAGAAAATCACACAGACCTGATAGCAGCATATTTTTGCAGAACATATGCCATAACAGTACCTACAATTACTAACACTTTTAGCAGACTATTGATATTTTACTTTTTAGCAGAAATACTAGTGCAGTGCAACTCATGGTATCAAAAGGTTAATTCATAAACTGGATAAATCTTGCTTATTAATTTGATCATCTTTGATCCTACCTTGAGATTGGCAGACAATACATGTCTGAGTTTATCACTGTCTTAAAATATTACCTATGGGAAGGTTACAGAAAGCCTTTTGCATGTAATATTTTCTTTCATTTTATTATTCATGGTGAAAAATATTATTACAATGTACAGCCTAAAAGAAACACAAACATTTGCATAGTTTTTTTGCTTTTCTTGTTAATTTTCGTTATAATAATCATGCTCATCAGTAATACTCTCAAAATATAAACTTAATGAACTAAAGCACATTATTCCTTAATGTGTGTTAACCTCCCGGGGTGATGTGGCAGCTTTGTTGCCATAAAGTAGCGTTATATAGCTGAATGAACTCCCATGAAAACCATTATTATGAAACAGCAACGGTGAATGGTGGTACAATAGCAAGAGCTCTGCCTCACAGCTCAATGGTCCTGGATTCTAACCTGACTTCCAGCAACTTTTTGTGTATAATTTGTATGTTTTCTGTGGACATACATGAACTTTGCCTGAATACACTGTTTCTCCCAGAAATATACTGGATAATTCACAATTCCAAAATATCCATATGAACAATGTATTCAAACATATCCCTGTCAGCTAGGTCACTGCCAAAAAAATGCTGTTTTTGTCATCTGTAAAACTGTATTGGGAAGGAAGCTGCAGTCTATATATTTTTGTCATATAGTCAAGTAGCACATATATCAACCAAACCTGCTTAACCCAGTCAAGGGTTCAGTCCTGATTTCTGAGCACTGTTGTGTGGGTTTTCTCTGAGTAATCTGGTTCATCCCAAAAACATAGTTGTTCATTTGCTACCCTAATATGTATCATATCTATGTTATGTTAACCCTTTCCATTGTGGGCTTGACAATGACCTAATATGGTCCACAGACCAGCCTGGTTAACAAATGATAAATAAAACACTAAGTTGTACTGCTTAGCTAATGACAAATAACATTCTGCATTATTTTTAAAACATTTTTTTCAACTGTTAAGCACCAGCTAACATTTTCAAGGCCCACTGGTTCTAAAGCTGTATCTGACCTTCGCACCTAACATTACCCCATGGGGGTAGTTCCCTATCTAGCGGATAATACTTTATTAGTAACTTCAAATTATTTCAAGGCAATGAAGCCTGAGTCTGCAGCAATCCCTGCTTGTCTCTCAGCTACAATCTGCTTTTTTCATTCCCTAATTTCTGCTGGCTGTTCTGGCATGCAGAACGTGCAGTACATGCTGGGATGGCCCTAGTTTAACATCTCATAGTGATTTAAGTCATCAGCACACAAGCCAGTACTAGGTACACATTAGATCCTGATGTTAAGTTCATTGTTGTCATAAAGGACTACTACTGCAGTTAAAAATCTCAGTGCCACTCCAAGGTAAAACAGGTATCCTCCAATCAACTATTTTTATATTTCCAGCCTGACACCCTTCTAGGCACGAAACCCAGCACTCATATCCTGTTTTCCAGTGATGCAGTTTGGGATACCACCTTTATGCTAAGACATCTGGCTTAAATATATAGAAATATAAGCAAAAATAATAAAGTCCTGGAAATGAAAAATATTTATATTTTGTTCATTATGATACTATGTTCAGTTAGCCTGAGTGTCATCTGGTAGTTTAGCCCAGAGGATTAAGGCAATGTGTTGCTAATAACACTTACTTTGGTGTCCTAGGTTTGATTCTTTTAGTCTCCATTTTCTACTTACGCTAAGTCAGTCAGTTAACCAGATATTGCTCCCTACCTGACCTTGAAAAGAGGCAATTGTGAATAAATTAAACAAAAGAATTGTGGAATGTGTACACACAGTTGAATACACAAACTTTCCAGTAGTTCTTTATTTGTGCTTTGGAAAGGTAAGAAAAGGTAATGTTGGTATCGTTTGGCTCATCATAGTTGGCTTCTTCATAACACACAATGTACAACACAAATACTATCATTTTACAGATTATTTTGAAGCTGTATGTATTGTGTTACAAGGAAGCTTGTCATATTACTCCCCTAAACAGTGAGGAGTAATTACTCTCTATATAATTTACTGTGTATAAAGACTGTGTTTAGCTTTAGAACATGCAAGGTGCAGGAATTCAGTAAATCAATTGACAATGAGAACACTTTGTTTTCCTACATATTTTGTCTACTCCATAATGATAGTCATTCAGTTCTTAATTAAACATGTGTGAAAGTATTCTCTAACACTGTGATGAATGCAATGGTTATAGAGTGTTTAAACAATTGAATCTTGACAACATTATCAATTGTATGTGCTCTGACATGCCTGTTAAACTACGTTCAGTTATTGGAAGTGCTGTACCAGAAAGTAAATATTTAATTAGATAGATAGATAGATAGATAGATAGATAGATAGATAGATAGATAGATAGATAGATAGATAGAGGCATACTCATGCATAGGCAGATAGAGAGACAGATAGCTGAATGGACAGATAGTCACTGTGCTGTGGAACAAAAAGATTTCCACAAAAGTACATTTTCCTGACTGACAGCTTGGGAAAAAAAAAGATACTACATTTATAGGTTCATAGGTTGATATTAGGCTATCGGCCTTAGAGCCTATACAAGCCTAGCCATAACAATTCCCTGGCTATTTCTTCCCACACTATTTACTTCCCTGGACCCCTGTCTAGCAGGGCGACTGATGTGATCCCCGGGATGAATTTCCTTTATCCCATCCAATCGTCAAGGTTCCTTTTGAAGAGGGCCAAAGAGGGGGTCTGCTTGACACATATGGGCAATCTATTCCAGAGTCTGGGGAGTCTCTGGGTCAGGAAACTATCCCTCCAGCATGTTTTGTTTATTGTGATGACAAGGTTTAGATCCCTGGAGCGTGTGGCTCTGAGGGATTGGAATTTCTTTAAGTGTAGCATGTCCAACAGCTCTGGGTTTGACATGGCCTCTTATGTTAAGCAGAGATCGTCTCTGAGTAGATGATATGCGACAGAGTATAGCTGGAGTTTTTTAAGGCGATCAGCATAGGGCATCTGCTTTAGGCCTGTGATTATTTTAGTGAGGCATTTCTGCAGCCTTTCCAGTTGTTGCAGATGTCTTGAGAGGTACATACTACATGGAGCAGTGCATTCTATAATGGGTCTAATGAGGGATGAGTACAGTGGGACAATGACCTCCTTTTTTCTGGATGAAAAGCCCTTAGTGATGAGGTGTGCCACAAAGAAGGATTTCCTGACTGTTGTGGCAATGTGGTTATCAAAGGTGAGACCACTGTCCACCTGTGTCCCCAAGTCTCTTATCATTCTTTTGGTGTTTAGTGTACTGCCACCTATGTGATAATTCACAGGTACATGTTTTTTTCCCAAAGGGGATAACCATACATTTCTTGGCATTGAGCTTGAGCCCATGGCTCTGGCACCAAGCATCTGTTTCTGTAAGGCCCTTTTGTTGAGTATCCACATCATTTGGGGATTCAATAATGGCTCCCAGTTTGCAGTCATCTGCAAACTTTGTTAGCCAGACTCCCTTAGTGTTGGCATGTACTTCAGAGTAGATGCCAAACAAGAACAGTCTCAGGACTGAACCCTGAGGTACTCCACTTGTCACTTGTGTGGAGCTGGATTTGGTGTCGGCTACTTTTACAGTGTGGGTTCTGCCAGTTGGCAACCCATCGAGTGACGTAGGAATTAATGCCCAGCTTAGTAAGTCTATCTATGATTCCAGAGTGGGGGATGGTGTCAAAGGCCTTGCTGAGGTCCAGATAAGCTGTGTGGACCACCTTACCCTTGTCCACGGCTCTGGAGACTAATTTGAAGACATCAATCAGGTTCAGGAGACAAGATCAGCCCTTCACAAACCCAAACTGGGTGGGGTCCAGTATTTGAAGGTTGCCAATGTCTTTTGTTATAAGTTCTATGATAATACATTCCATGGCCTTGCAGATCAGGCTCATCAGACTGATGGGGTGGTAGTTCCTGGGATCCAAGGTGGATCCCCCCTTGTTGAGTGGGATAACTGTAGCTTTGCGCTACTCAGTGGGCACGTAGCCTGAGGTGAGGCTATGATTAAACATGACACTTAGGTGAGGTGCCAGTTCATTTTGTAGATCATGTAATAAACAGCCCAGGATGTCATCTGGTCCCATGGATGCTGTATTCTTAGCTTTGGAGAGTGCGTTTTTTACCTGTGTGGCCATTATTACTGGAATTTGGCAATCTTCTGGTATTGCGATGGGCCATTTAGGGGGTGAGAGAGGGGTGAAGTTGGCATTGAATTGATCTGCCAGGATATTGGCAATATCCTTGGGATCAGTATATTTAATGCCATTCTGTTGTAGCTCAGAGCAGATCTGAGCATTGCCATTTTGATTCTTAAAATAGTTATAGAATGCCTTGTGGTTGTCTTTGGAATCTTTGGCAATTTTATTTTCATAACTAGCTTTGGAGGATTTTATGAGGGATCTCAGCTTCTTACTGAGGCTAGTAAGGGAGTTTTTTACATCCTGGGATTTTCCTCTTTTCTGCAACAGTTTCTTCCTTTTGTTGTAAAGTTTGTTTATGGCAGGGGACCACCAGACTGGCTTCCTTTTTTTGGAGGAGACCATCTTGGGTCTATTTGAAATGGCATGATTCATGCACGAGTGGATGTGCTCGTACAGTGCCTTAGTGTAGGACTCAGCAGTCGAACTTTCAGTTCCCGTCTGCATGGGTGTCAAGAAGTTTGTCACTTCTGACTTGAGTAGCATGAAGTTGGCTTTGGAGAAGTTTTTTATGGAGGTTTCCTTACTGAGGGGGTGGGGGTGGGATGTGGATGTTAAGGGTGATTAGCTTATGGTCAGACCTGACCAACGAGGGTGTGACCATAGGTGTGGAGCATCGATTTCCCATGTTGATAATGACCAGGTCTGGGATATTGGAGCCCCTGGTGGGACTATGGATTAGTGGATTCAGGGCATTGCAATTTATGAATTCCAAGAACCGTTAGGCAAAGGTGTTGGTACACGAGTAGTTTTCCCAGTTAATGGCAGGGTAGTTGAAATCATCCAGTATTAGGGTGCTTGGTTGTATCTTAATATTTTCCAGTATGTCTATAAAGGTGTAGTGAGAATCTTGGGGGCATGGTGGGGGATCTGTAGCAAGCTACAATTTGGATTGCAGTCTTACCTAGTGTTAGTTGTACCTGGAGAATTTCAGACACATTTATTCCGACAATCTCATTTCCCCTATCTCTCTCTGTCTCTCTCTTTCTAGCTCTATTTTTCCCTTCTCACTTTTCTCTCTCTCACACACATGCACACACACACACACACACACACACACACACACACACACACACACACACACACACACACACACGAGGAGAACAGAGAAAGACCAAAACAGAGAGATAGAAAAGTAGATACATTTTTCTTAACTGTTTCATTGCCTTATGTAGGGTTCATTTTTGTGTCATGAGAAATGCAAAAACACACATTAACCTGTATTTGCTGATTATTTTCCCCATTTCATTTCTTTAAGTAGTATCTAAACACACCTGCTATGGCTCCCTGATTGTGTTGCTACACTGTAATGCCAGCATTTCTGCAATATACATGGAAACACTCACGTCTCTATCTAGTATACAGCCACTCCAGTCCCAGTTATTAATATAACTGTATGGTCCTGTGCCTTTCATCTTGCTTAAATACATAAACAAACAAATAAAGGAGAAATTGCTTCAACTAAGAGTTATGCCTAGGCCTTTCAGAGAACAGATCTGCCAGCTGAGAACTGAAACAGCTTAAACATGCCCCGGGATTCATGAAGCTTGCGCCAGGCGCAGGCGTAGTGTAGGCGGTATAACACCAAATATGTCCGCCAAGCAATTCAGGTATGATCCAATTCCACGTGCACTACCAGTGTTCGCCAGATCTGCGCAGCTCTCGGCTCAGGTATGCTAATCACCCCATGCGCAGTACTGCAGCATGCAAATGAAGGTACATAGCGATTCATGAAGTGATGTAGGCGTAGCGTAAGCCTACAGAAATGTAAACCAGAAAAAAATGGTTTACATTTTTCCAAACAGAACATCGGAGCCATGAAAGCGGACCAGAATCATGTATTACAAAGTTAACATATGCCAATGGCTAAATATACAGCCAATGGCATAAGAAAAGATGCACAACACATAAAAAATAACATTTAATGTCATGACCACAGTAACGCAAAGTACAACCGCAGGGCATGTGTGCGCAAACGGGAACACAAGGAAAATATATACAAATGTCATAAAATTGCAATGTAACACAAATCATGATTTCACCATAATAGTCAATGGTATGCATGCTACACCACAATCAAGCTGCAAGGGTTGCTAAGGGTCTGTGACAGTGTTCGGCGTGGTAACTATGAATTAGTAGTCAATGTCATGCAAATGAGGCAAGTAATAGTGAATCGCAAACGTCCCGCCGGCCTAAGGATGTACCATACGGTGCAGCGCTACAACACCGAGGAGTGGTCTGGAGGAATACATGACATCAACAGTGGGGTGTGCCACCGTAGCTGTAAGCACATTGGAGCAATGCAAATCTGGGCTGCCTGTTGCTAAGCAAAGCCACAGGATAGAGGTGTGGATGTAGGTATAGCTTTGCTTAGCTGAGAGCACACATGGTGCCCAAAAGCGCATGTGTTTGTGGATGAAAACGTGCCCGAAACCCGGTAAGCAGATGCACGCACCACAGCTCAAAAAGGAAGTTTAGGGG
Organism: Protopterus annectens; assembly: GCF_019279795.1. Taxonomy (NCBI): domain Eukaryota; kingdom Metazoa; phylum Chordata; order Ceratodontiformes; family Protopteridae; genus Protopterus; species Protopterus annectens. The sequence goes on from NC_056742.1 coordinate 297,898,584, forward strand.
AAGACAATAAGGAAATGCCGCAGTAGGGTAATTGGAGTACAACTGAGCAATTAACACCTATTAACTCACAGTGGGCCATTGATGGCAGCTAACAAGGCTGCTAGCAGCAACCTGCAGAACAGGATAGGGGAGGTGTTGGATTGCAAAGAAAAGAGAACTGTAACCGCAGAGCAAAGCAAACCTGCAGTATATCGGCTATAGAACACATTTCGCAAGACAATCCTGGTTTGGGAAAGTCCAAAACAAGAAAGCAGGCTGCTGGATGCTTGCCAGACAATGGGAGGAGAATCATTAAGAAAAGTTAAGGCAAGAGGTAATCCACGGCAGCTAAATGTAATTCAACACCAAAGGCACCACAATAGCAGTACCTGTGGTAAAGCACATAAGATACCCTGCAGCTCCGATTGTACATACACACCCTATGACATCATCAGTGTTCAAAGCACAATAGTATAAAGTGTGAAGGCACCTCACACACACTTGTGTATTCCCAAACACTGCACCATCGGTGTAAACAGATGGGGAACTTTTACAATGTACTTGTTGGGAGCTGCCATAGTTGTGATTCATCACCATGTGGTGGAGACTGAAGGTGTTGTGGAGGATGATGCTGACAACCACCTCAGGCCCCGGAGGAGGAGAAGAGTGTTCAGACCAAGGGTAACCTACCAGGGTCTACATGATCTGGAGATAGTAGAGTGTTACAGGGTGGACAGGGACATCATACAGCAAATAGTTGAGCTGTGCCGGCCACGCCTGAGATCCAGAAACAACAGAGGGGAATCCATCCCAGTGGACATGAAGGTATGTGTAAGCTTGAGAATACTAGCCACAGGTACCTTTCAAAGGCCAACTGGAGATATCATGGGGATCTCACAGGCATCAGCATCCAGGGTACTACACCAGTTCCTGGAGCCATGTTACCACATACCAATGAGCATATATACTTCCCCCGAACTCAGGAGGAATTGGCCAGCAATATGCGTCTCTTCCACCAGGTGGCACACTACCCAGAGGTATTGGGTGCAATAGACTGCACACACATACATATCAAGTCACCACCCACTGAGCATGGTAGGCGCTACATAAACCACAAGGGATACCACTCCATCAACTGCCAGGTCGTGTGCAATGCCCAGGGCATTATCACGGATGTGTGTGCTGGCAGCCCTGGAAGCTACCATGACTCCGACATCTGGCATGCCTCACAGCTGTATCAGGTATTTGTCAGGGGGGACATCCCATATGACCACCTTGTGGGGGATGCTGGCTATGCTCTGGAGCCGTGGATGATGACTCCCATCAGAAATGTGCACACACCCATGCAAGAACACCATAATGAGGCACACGCACAAACCAGAATCATCATAGAGCATGTGTTTGGGATGCTGAAATCATGGTTCCGTTGCTTGGACATATCTGGTGGAGCCTTGCAGTACTCTCCATGCACGTGTGCCCACATCTTTATAGTATGTGCCATGCTACATAACATGATCCTGCGGAAACAGCTGCAGCAGGGACATAATGGTGAAGGGCATCACAGCCCACCGCAATTGCCAAGGCCATCACAGGCACAGAGGGATTTAGATCATGAACACCCTGTGCCAGCCCCAGTAGGCAGATGGAGGCATGCCCAATATGCCCATTCCTTGGCAAAGAGGGAACGTATAGCACATACACTGACAGTGTAGGCACCTACGGACTGACACACTTCTCCACCTGCACACACAGTAAAATGGATGGCACACACACACGACCACCTGTAAATTGTAATGCATAGGTGGCCTACTGTGTGAATCCTACACAGGCAGCCCTCAACTATTGCACACACAACAGCTATTGGAACAAGGAAAGTCAACACCTGAACAGTAAACAAAGCTAACAGCATATGTTGATACTGTATGTATAGGTTCCTAGGTACATCGGTAGGTACATGCCCGATTGTCAGAGGCCATTCATCAGCCTAAGCAAAATGTGTCTGCTGTCACCACCCGATTGATTAACTAACTGTCCCTCTGTGGAGCAGAGCCAACTGCGGGATCCATGTGTGTAACCACTGTTCCTCACCTACTGTGCATGGATTCCCTGGTGTGTTAATGAGGGGCTCCATATAATGTAATCAGGGATGTAGTGCCAAAGCATGGGGAGTACCCATGACAGGTATCTGTCACCCCAGCATTCTGTAGTTATGGTTGTGTCAAGGTGTAGCACATTACAGTGTGTGGCTCACTCTGACATCGATTCCCAATGCTGGAGCACATCCATTAAACATCACTTAGACATACCATTAATAGGTATCATCCATATGTAAACTAACTGAGTTACACATTTGATTGCAGTATGGAGGAACAGCTGTAGTACAGTCCACATACAAAACACCATAACACTTGTACCAATCCCAGATAACCAAGTGGTAAAGCCACTGACTGTGTCGTGCATGTTCCCGGTTCCTCGTCCTGCAAGGTCCATTACGTAATCCCGATGGCACGAATAATGGATGTTGGATGCAGGTCATTAGAGCACGTTTAAGCACATGTTAGCAGGTTTATACAGCGGCAAGTGACGGTAAGCATCGTTTAAACATGACTACACGGATATGCGCAAAACAGGTCTAAGCTTTGCTGAATTCCACACAGATCATGGTCAAAGATGTCCAGAACAGGTGAAACCAGCATTATTCACCCTTGTATAATAGTGCCTGCTCTGAGAGGTAAAACGACCACTGCCAGGAGTAGAACATGCAACCATGTACACAATCACCTACCACTAAGCTACCCGAGATGTACCAATGGCAGGTGTGACACCGCCATGTACCCAACGAAAGGTGTGTTCACTCTCTCTTTCTCTGTCTCTCTCTCTCTCTCTATATATATATATATATATATATATATATATATATATATAAAATAGGGATAGAAAGGGTGATAGAGAGATGTATGTCGATATATACGGATATACATATATCTGCAAATATATAGATAGGTTAATGACATGTACACAACCATGGAGGTACAAATAAATAGGATACTGCCAACTACCGAATGCTTTACATACCGACAACACGCGTAATCACGAGGCTTAAAGACCGAAAGACCACAGTACCGGAACACTAGAACCGCGAGTAATATTATCACGATGTTAAGGGACATTTAGTTATTGCTGCTGGTGCTGCTGTCCAGGTAGGTACTGTGTTTAAGTGTGGTTCCGATTGCTGTAGTTTGTGTAAGTGTGTGCTGAGAGTGCGGTGTGTGTTTCCGTGGTACTGTGATGTGTGTGTGTGTGTTTGCATCATGTGTCTGTTCGTGCTAACTTGGAGGTAGATTATTACAGTAGGTGTGGTCATAGCCGGCCTTAGGCATATGGTTACCACCTGTCACACTTTGAGAGGGACAGTCCCTCTTTGGGCAGTTGTGTCCTGACAAAAAATATTAAAAAGGGCAAATGTCCTGAGATTGTAGGACATAATTATGTCCCATATATTATGTAATAGTTGCATTAAATAGTTATTCCTGTATCTAAAATACATAAATGTTACAAGAAACACAATAAGCAACTAAAGTGCTACAAGAATAAGGTTTTATTTAGGACAAAAGTAAGTTCTATCCTTTGTACTGACCCCGATATGTCGGCCTCTAAACCCCGATGTGTGTCCTGCAAATGTCCCACCATGGCCATTTGAAAAGGTGGCAACCCAAGCCAAAGAGGTTCAGTCACCAACACAACTGCAATGAGTGCAAATATCTGTGAAAGAAATACACGAGACAGCTTTCATGTAGCAACATTTCATTACATATCGATGTATTTCCAGAGGGATTGAAGGATCAACATCACCTGCATGCTATATAGGAACCAATTAACAATGGCTTAATGAATAAGCCTGCAATAACCATAGTATTAGTTTACTAAATGATAGGTCTTCAATTAGGGAAGGAGCCCCCACCCACATATGGAATATGTATAAATGCAGTCCCCACAAACCTTTATCTGCTATGTACACCCACCTACATCTCCCCCACACCTGAAACAATTGCAATACAGACTGTAATAACATCACAAACATCCACTCACTCAATGACATCTGCAGAAGTGTTAACATACCTTGTGAGAGACACACTTGTAATGGCGCCATGTGAAATCATTGCTGTTGTACAGTGGAACAGACGCCGATGTAACAGGTTTTGTTTGCAATAGTCTCGTATCAGAAGGTTGAGATAACAGCTACACTCACATGTAGAACTACATACTCTAGCCGACACACACAATCCACGGGGGACATGAATTTAAAATATCTGTGTCTCTCCATATAGCAGTTGCAATTCATCACAATAAAACACATCCAGGCCGTCTTCCTCGAAGGTAGGGCAAAAGGACAACGCCCAAGTGGAGTATTCAATTATACCCCACTGTTGCCATGTAATTGGCTAATGGAGTAGCTGCACAGCTTATTTGCATGTAATAATTTACTCCGGAACACGAATTGGTGGCAGGATACCACATGTTACAGGTATCTACGTATAAAATGATGGCTTGCCATAAATTCAAACTGTATGCTCATACCATAGAACCATTTAAACAAGAAAGGAGTAACACAGATATTTTCGTAAACTCGGACCACTTAGAAGGTATGTAGAACACTCAGTATGTTAGTGTATGTAGTGCCTGTTCTGTATTAATGAAAGTGTAAGCAATGCATACAGTGGGAAAAGGTATTATGTAGTGATGTCTTGTTGAGCATAGTAACGCTTATAGAAATTGTGTGTACTGCTGTGGGCCACAAGGTAAACACCTCATACACCACAAGGGATGCTACATAAGGGCTTTAAACATAACAATTCCACTCCAGCCGCTGTCAGTGGTATAGTTTGTCCAACAAGTACGTGCCATAACAGGGGATAGTATATGTTGATATACTGTAACAATAGGCATATGTATGGGCGTATAATGAGAATAACATGCCTAAGGTGGTCCTGCTGTGCAATTATGCTTTGCATTCTGGGATATTGTTTCAAAAATGTGAAACGTACAGTATTGTAGGTAGATATGTCAAATATTTTACATAGCATTACTGTTATATTATGCAAACATAAGGTATGTCTATTGGCATGTACAATACACAATAACAGGATACATATGGCTTGTAGTCACCAGACCGTGTAACAGCATGATAGTTAATTGAAATGGAAGAGCTACTCAATTATCCATGCACAAAGGACATGTAATAGCTTCATAGGTTCATAGTTAGGTACTATGCTGTCTGGCCAAGTCCATTTGTAAGCCCAACTACAGTGTTTTCACTGGCGGCACCTCCCTAGGTTAGTGTCCTGTGCCTGTGAACAGCAGAGCCATTTGTTTCCTGCACCTGTGTACAGTACAGCCAATGCAGTGATCCCTGGTGTACATGTCCATCTCCCATCTACCCATCGAGGTATCTCATGAAGAGTGCTAGTGAGGGTCCCTGCCTGATGTACATAGGAATCATGTTCCAAAGCATGGTGAGTGTCCGGTTCAGGAATGTATCCCTCCAGCACATCCTACTCATCATTGTGTTTGGGTACATATCCCAGAGCATGTTGCTCTCAGTGGCTTTTGCTTATGTTGCTTATGTGGAGCATATCCATCAGTATAATATTGTTGTGGACATGGGCCTTGTATGTTCAGCAGAGAGTCACCTCTGAGTATTCAGTATGCAAATGAGTACAGTTGGGGTTTCCGTAGTTGTGCTGCATACGTCATCCTTTGGAGGTCAGTAATCCTGTTGGTGTGTTAATGTTGTGGTATTTAAAGCCGTTGCTGTTCCGTAAGGTACACCCCAGATGGGGTGTTGTACCCTTGAATGTGTTTCATAAGTCAGGAGTATAGAGGTACAATTGTTGCCTTTGTTCCAGCTACAAACCCATTAGAGATTAGGGTGGCCACGTAGAAGGATATCGACGCCACCTTGGAAATATGGTTATCAAAAGAGTGGGTGCTATCTACGTGTGTACTAAGATCCCTTATAATGTCTTATGTATGTAGGGGACTACCACCTATGTGATAGTCAGTGGGTGATTGGTGTAATCCAAAGGGGATGTCTATGCACCTTGTGGCATGCAGCTTGAGGCCATGTTATCGACACCAGGTATCCGTCACAGTAATATGGAGGGTGTCTATCAGCTGGTGAATCAGTCATGGCTCCTAGTTTGCAGTCATCTGGAAACCTATTCAGGGAAAGTCCTTCTGTGCTAGTCTGTACCTCAGGGAAGCTTATACCAAACCTGAGGGGCCCTATGACCGAGTACTGGGGTACACCAATTGTAACTGATGTACAGTAGGAACTACGGTATGTTACCCTCACTGTGTGGGTCCTGTCCTTGAGCCACTTTGCATAACATCTTGAGACATAGGGGTCGATGTGCAGGTGGATGTGTATGTTGACAATACCAGAATGGGGAACGGTGTTGAAAGCCAATGAGAGGACAAGGTAGGCTGTGTGGACCTCCTTACCGTCATCTACTACCTTGGTAACTGTCTGAAAGGACTCCACCAGATGTAGGAGCCATGGTCTGGCCCTAACAAATCCAACCTCGGTGGTATCAATGGTTTGGAGGCCACCAATATCTCTGTGAATGACTGCCATGATGATGTGCTCCATAGCCTTGCAGAACAGTCTAGGCAGGTGTATAGGGCAATAGTTCCTCTGGTCCATTGTGATGCCACCTTTGTGGAGTGTGATAACTGTTGCTGTGCACCATTCAGGGGCCACAATGCCTGATACAAGGCTATTAGTGAATTTGGTGCCCAAGTGGGAAGCCATGTTGTTCTGAGGTTTGTGTAAATCGCAGCCTGGGATGTTGGAAGGTCACATGGAGTCTGTGTTCAAGACCTTAGAGAGTGCAGGTTTGAACTGCGTAGTTGTGACCGCAGGGACTCTGCATTGTTCCTGTACAGATCTGGGCCCTTTAGGGTGTGAGAGGGGTGTAAAGTTAGCATTGAACCTATCTGCCAGGATGTTGCCAATATCAGTGGGTACTGTAATGTTCCTGCCTAACCGTTGTATGTCAGAGCAGATGTGGGTATTGCCATCGAGAGTAGTGACATACCTCCATAACGCTTTGTGGTAGTCCTTGGAATGTGTCGCAGTAATGTTTACATAGTTAGCTTTGGAGGATGTGATAAGGGATCTCAGATTCCTACTGAGGCTGACCAGGGAGCTACCCCACCCATGGGATTGCACACTACTTTGCAACTGTCTCCTCCTTCTGTTGTACATTATGCCCATGGCAGTGGACCCCCAGAGGGGTGTCCATTATCTGGTGGGTACCATCATGGCTCTGTTTGGGATAGCATGATCCATGCAGTCGTGTAAGTGCTAATGAAGTGCAGTTGTGTATGTTTCAGTGTTTGTAACTATATTGTCCATCTGCACAGGTGTCATGACATTTGCTACTGCTGTCATAAGAAGCCCGAAGTTGGCTTTGTAGAAATATTGTACTGTGTTTTCCGTGAAGGGTGTGGTGTTGGGATGTGGATAACAAGAGTGATTAGCATACTTTCGGAACTGACCAACGAGGGGATAACCCCAGGTGTGGAACATCAGTCACACATGTTGGTAATGTCCAGGTCTAGGATATTGTTGGCCTTAGTGGTGGTGTGTATAGGTTGATCCAGCCGATTGGAGGTTATGAATCCCAGAAAGTGTTGGCCTAATGTGTCGGTACATGAGTAGGTATCCCAGTTAAGTGTGGGGTAGTGTCAGTCTCACATCAGTAGTCCCTGTTTGAACCCTACTTTCCAGTACACCAAGAAATGAGGGCCGTTAACCGTGGAGTATGGTGTGGAATCCATAGCAAGCTACAATTTGTATAGCAGTTCTGGCCACAGTTAGTTGCACTTGGATTACCTCTGATGCATTGTGCTAAGCAACCAGCCTGGAGGTGTGTACATCCTTGTGAAATATGGACACACCTCCGCCGTGGGTGTTCCGGTCCTGGTTACATGACTGAAAGGTGTGGTCTGTGTAATAGCCTGTCAGTGCATGGGGTGCTCTCTGGATCTCTGGAGCCTAGAAGCAGGTCCCAGTCACTGCAGAGATATTGAAGTGGTCCATTATAAGGAGTGCCTCCGCTGAGTGCGTTTGAGATGAAGATGTAAAGCATTGAGTAACATTACCCTCAGGTTTTGCTTGCCTGTTCCTGTTCTGGTGGTGAATATGTTATTTGAAATGTGTCTAAAACAGGCAGTATAGGAGCAGCAAGAGCCTTAGATGTTATCCGTAATCCCAGGGCCGACAGGTACAGGTCATCTGTGCCAAAGCATCGTGTTCTGTCGACCATGTCATTCAAAGCAGACAGATACTGGATACCCTTGGAATGACACCAGAAGCATAGGCAACTGTTGAAGTGAATAATTCAGTCGTTGTACTGTGGTATCAGTCTGGATGAATGCAGAATGCTTCTCAGGGCTTGGGAGATCCCTGCCTGGGCTACAAGATGGGAGAGCTATTGCATGTCCCTGTACATGTAGTCCAGCAAGTTACATCTCAGGGCATTCACACTAACATGGAGAATGACAGTCATATTGTACCTGTTGAGGAGTGACCTGAGTGCATAGGTAATTTTGTGGATCCTGTTACCCGACAGCCAGATGAAAGTGACTATCGCCTTGTATAGCCTGCTGAGTGGGACATCAGTGTGACTACCTACAGAGTCACCTATGACTAGTGTGTTGGGTATGTTATAACACCCTATTGGCTGTAGTTGATGGGCACATATGAGTCTGCAGGCTATAAGTAATTGGTGTTTGGTGATGGGGAGCTGCCTCTGTTGCCTACACAGAGTAGTATGGAGAGGCTCCACAAATGTTGTAGTCTTACTATGTGTGGCCTGTGGTGGTGGAGATCTAGTGAGACTATGTGATAAGTGGGGTGTGGTGCAAACATTTAACATCCCCACGATTGTCAGGTTCAGTCTGGGTTGGAGAGAGCATTACCTCCAGCATGGCTACATCTGTGCATCTCCCACAGGCTGTAGTGTCGTATGTTAGGAGGTGAGCATTGACTGTGTACATCAGACAATTGCTATATTGCTTCATGTTGCCCATATTCATCATATAGACAGGCAATAACACTGGTAAATGACACCTGGACATGCCTGTATATTCAACCATTTCTCACAAGATATGTGAGGTAAGTGTGTACAACAGCTGTTGCACTGTAAGCAAGCTGTAAATGTAAGGACAAACAGTGTTTATCTGTAGGAAATGAGTAGAATTGAGTGCTATAGTAATTAGTAGCTCATGAAGTGCTTACATGTTCTGAACAAGTGCTGAGCATGAATAAGCAATACAGATAGGGTGTTGGATAACAAACTCACTGCCCCCCCCAACAGGTACACAATCACATATCCATGAACACTACAGAGCCCCTGTAACCATAGCTATGATGGTACAAGGTGCACTCAGGCTGAATGTGACCTGTCCACATCCCTGGTCGTATAATACACATATGGCAAAACAGTTTGCTCTACACATACACTTCCATGTAAAACATAGGTTCATGTCAGTCTGTGAAAACACTGAATGTAGCACACCAACAGTTATCACAACCCACAAAGTGGAGACGCCACTCATAATGGGAGGCACTGCACTATTACCCTGCTGAGTTTGGTCTGAAAGTCCATGAACCTTAATCAACGTAGATGTTGTTAGCAGAACAGATGTAGATGACAGTACGGATGAATTCACACTGCATAGCATACCTGTGACAGGTCATAGGACATCATCACCCATACTGTGTTCCACCTACACTCAGTATACTAGATGTACCTTTGTATGTCACAGGAGTGTTCTACCAGTGGCCTGTTCACAGAAGCAACACTACAAAAGGTTCCCAAGTGACATGTGCATATCACACCAGTGGCAGCTACAGTAAAACAGGGTTAATGTTTTGTACTCCCCCCTCATTGTAGCCCATACCGCACAGACAAATGGGAGGCATCTGCGTATGTAAGTATGTGAATGGCCATGACCTAGGAGCAATAGCTGACTAAGTGTTGTGGACAACATACAGAATGGGCTTTGTGGGTGAGGCGCGTCACATATGTGCAAAATCTGTACCAATTAACTACCACCTAGGCAGCGGTCAACATTATGGACACTGTGTGTAAGGGATGGTGCTGTGTAGTTTACCTCCCTGAGCTAGTGATGTCACCAGGCCTATTAGGTAGTTATAAGAGGCAACCCAAGTCATGACAGGGTGCCATCCATGAGCATTGGTCACTTGAGATCATACTCACCACTCAAGTCACCAATATTGGATCACATATCACCTTTAAGGGGTATTGGCCATGCTTGGATGGGTGACACCAACCTTCACAATTCTCATCTCCACTATGCAGCATGCTGCCTACCCTGCATAAAGACATGTGCAACACTGTGATGTTGGACATGCTACACGTACATATCCTGATCTGAAAGGCATACGTCATGGACAGCCAGCCACCTTCCTAGTACAAGGATTGCCACATGCTGGACAGATCCCTGTGCCATACATGTTACATACTCCTGCCATACCATGCAACCCTGTCCAGCAAAGCTGCACATGTCATCTCTGTCATACATGGTGCGATGACCACATGGTAGATGTATCATTAACTGTCTGGATCAGTAATGTGGCACTGATTCACCTGTTGGCGGGAACATGGCTGTCGGATACAGCTAGAAAACCTTACATCCTATGCCCATACATGGCCCAGGGCATACACACTACTACATGACCTTGGCTGTACATGCTATAGTTGATAACCATCCCTGCGAATACCATCCAGCTAGCCACTGTCCCATGTGTATCACATGTGCAACACAGGTGATAAGTGGCAGGATGTTGAACTGCTGTACAGTGCCGTGTAGATGTATATGGCAAAACACATGCATGTAAAGGTTTCCATGCGCATGTCTGCATTGTCACTGCTCATGTCCGTTAAGGCAGTGTATATGATGATATGTGACATATACACAGCATCAAGGTCAACAGCATTAATGTGGACACATCCAGGCATGTGCTGATAGGTAAGAACACCAGTACAGGCAAACAGACATGCCCACATCAAGACAGCATTCACATGGAGTATGAGCAATGTAATGAGGTGACACACATATATGGTGATAATATCCAATCCCTATTGGGTGTTACTTGTGTGTGACACAAATATGTCAATCATGTCAGTGTCATGATGATTTGCAAAGACAACTGTTCATATGTACTAAATGTAATACACATGTATGTCAGCTGTATCTCTGTGCATCTCTGAGATGCTGTGACCTGTCTCCATCATTATGTCTTCCAGATAATGCCTCGATCACGACTGCCAGCATGTAGCCACTTGGAGGATGATGCCCTCATACCATACCTCCAGGATAACTATGAGGTATTGTTCAGCCATGTGCCACAGCATGCCCAGCAGCATGATGACCTGTGGCAGGAACTTCGTAGGGTTAATGATGTGGGTGGCCATAACCGCACCTACCAGCAGGTGCACAGACACTGCACGGACCTGATCCAACATGCGAAACAGTGTGCCAATGCAATCGCCAGAGAACAAGGTAGAACAGGTGGTGGGCCACCAACCCAGCCCCCACTCACACCTACCTTTAAACTACAACAAAAAGAAAAAAAAAACAAAAAAAAGTTAAGAAAGTTCAGTTACAGATTTGCTGTTCTGAGCTGTTTGGAAGTTTCTAAAAGGCCAGTGCTTGCTTGGGCTAAAGGGAAGTCTCTGTGTTCACCAGTGGGAGTGGTTAACACTGAACAGCCTGCCTGTCTTTGGAGGAGTGGTTACTTCCTAGAAGCTGTAGTTTTATTGGCCATTTTGGGTCAATTCTAAACTCCAGGGGCCTAGGCTGCACCAGTGGATGACATCATGTGTGTGGGTTAGGGCCTGTGATCTAATTGGACATGTGTGGTTGTTATGCATCTGGGTGTTGCGGTGCCCTACAGATGTTTCTGGTGTGTGTGTATGTGTGCACATAGTTCTGCCATGTGTCTGGCCTACACAGGGGTATTAATGACAGCTCCAGATTGTACAGACCAGGATTTACAGCTCACTGTGTCCGGCCACGGCCACGTGACCTGTGCCTGCCAGGCAGAGGTACAGATCGGGTACTGTCCGATTAGGTTCATAGGTAGATACTAGGCTATCAGCCCTAGGGCATTTATAAGCCTAGCCAGAGTGTATTTGGCTTCCGCCTCCCTATTAGATTAGCCTACTGTGCCTCTAAAGTAGGTCACAGAAGGTGCCCTTTTAAGATTAGTTTACTGTGCCTCTGTCTAGCAGGGACACAGGAGAGATCCCAGGGGTGAATTTGCGATTTCCCATCCACGCGTCCAGATTTCGCATGAAGAGGGTCAGCGAAGAGCTATGGCTAACATGAATTGGGATTCTATTCCAGAGTGAGGGGAACCTCTGGGAAATGAATCTCTCCCTCCAGTATGTCCTATTTATTTTTGTGCTGAGGTTTAGGTCCCTGGAGTGTGTAGCTCTAAGGGATTTGGATTTTTTGAGGTGGAGCATGTCCATTAATTCTGGTTTGACATGGCTTTGTACATCAGACATAGATCGCCTCTGAGTAGGCGGTAAGCAACTGAGTAGAGCTGGAGTTTCTTTAGTCGAGCTGCATAGAACATCTGTTTGTAGCCCATGATCCTCTTGGTGAGGTACTTTTGGGGTCTCTCCAGTTGCTGCAGGTGTCGGGTAAGGTACATCCCAAAAGGGGCATTGTATTCAATTATGGGCCTGATGAATGATGAGTAGAGGGGCACAATGACCTCTCTTGATCTAGATGTGAACCCTTTCGTGATAAGGTGGGCTATATAGAAGGTCTTTCTAACCACTTTGGCAACGTGATTATCAAAGGAGAGATTACTATCTATGTTGGTCCCCAAATCTCTAATTACTTCTTCCAGTTAATGGATTACCACCTATGTGGTAATTTGTGGGCACCTTGTTTTTCCCAAAGGGGATGACTATGCACTTTTAGCATTTAGCTTGAGGCGTGGCTCTGGCACCAAGCATCCGTCTCTGTGAGACCCTTTTGGAGGATGCTTGTGTCAGCTGGAGATTCGATTATGGCCCCCAGTTTACAGTCATCTGCGAACTTTGTCAGCCATAATCCCCCCATGTTAGCCTGAACCTCAGAGAAGTATATACCGAACAAGAGAGGTCCCAGAACTGAGCCCTGTGGGACGCCACTTGTAACTGGTTTGGATTCGGACATGGCACCTGCGATTCTGACCATGTCGGTTCTATCTCTGAGCCAGTTTGCAACCCATCTTGTGATATAGGGGTTGATATTTAAGCTGGTAAGCTTATTTATGATGCCCGAGTGGGGTATTGTGTCAAAGGCTTTTGCGAGGTCCAGGTAGGCTGTGTGTACTACCTTGCCCTCATCTATGGCTTTGGTAACTGTTTCAAAGAAATCAACTAGGTTTAAGAAGCAAGATCTGCCCTTAAAGCCGAATTGGGTAGGGTCCAGTGTCTGGAGGCTCCCAATGTCTTTGTTTATGAGTTTCATGATAATACGCTCCATAGCTTTACAGACCAGACTAGTCAGGCTTATGGGGCGATAGTTTGCGGGTCCGTTGTGGCACCACCTTTGTGGAGTGGGACCACTGTAGCTGTACGCCATTCTTTGGGTACATATCCTGTAGTAAGGCTAAGTTTGAACAGTAACTTAATGTGAGGGTTCAGTTCTTCTTGGAGCTCATGTAAGACACAGCCTGGGACACCGTCCGGTCCCATAGATACTGTGTTTTTTGCTTTGGAGAGGGCAGCTTTCACCTGTGCATCTGTGATGTTAGGGAGGTTACATTCAGTTGGGATTGGCGTTTTTCTCCTTTGGGGGGGAAGGGGGGGGAGAAATTTGCACTGAATCTGTCTGCCAGGATGTTGGCTATGTCTGTAGGTTCTGTATATTTTGTACCGTTATGCAACAATTCAGAGCATATCTGGGAGTTTCCGCCCATGTTCCTGACATAACTAAAGAAGGCCTTGTGATTATCTTTAGTGTCTAGGGCAATTTTTCTTTCGAAACTGGCCTTTGATGATTTTATGAGGGATTGAAGTTTCTTGCTAATACTGATCAGAGATGCCTTCCCTTTTTGGGATTTTGCTCTGTCATGCAGTAGCTTTCTCCTTCTGTTGTATAGCTTATTTATGGCCTGGGTCCACCAGACCGGTGTCCCGTTTTTGGAGGAGTGAGTCTTGGTTTAATTTGGGATAGCACAATCCATGCATTCCTGCAGGTGCTCATAGAATGCATTTGTAAAGGATTCTGCAGATTGGGCTGTATTATCCTCTGGCCCAGGGGCTTTGCAGGATTCCACCTCAGTCTTGAGAAGTGCAAATTTGGCTTTTGAGAAATTCTTTACAGTGATTTCCTTGGCTGGGGTTGGGGACGGGATATGGATGTCCAGGGAAATTTGTTTATGGTTTGATCTTACCAATGAGGGGGTTACCTCTGGTGTGGAACACAGAGTCCCCATGTTGGTGATGACCAGGTCCAATATGTTGTTCCCTCTTGTGGGAGTGATGACCAGTTGTTCCATTGCGTTCGAGTTTATAAATTCAAGGAACAATTGGGCGAGGGTGTTTGGGCTTGAGTAGTTTTCCCAGTCAATGTTTGGGTAGTTGAAGTCACCCAATAACATAGTGTTTGGAGAGAACTTCATATTCTCCAGTGTTCTCAGGAATGCCAAGTGGGGTTCCTGTAATAGGGAGGGTGTTCTGTAGCAGGCTACAAACTGAAAGGCAGTTTTGCCCGCTGTTAGTTGCACATGGATGGTTTTCGATGCTTTGTGCAGTGCCACTAACCTGGAGGTGTAGGTATCTTTGATGAATATAGAAACTCCCCCTCCTTTTGTGCTTCGGTCCGAGTTTTGGGGCCGAAACGCATGGTATGAGTTATAACCTGGTAGTGCTGGGGTACTCTCAGGAGCCTTGAACCAGGTTTCTGTTACTGCACAGACATCGATTTTCTCCATACTGAGGAGAGTCTCGAGTGTGTGCATCTTGAGGTTTAGACTTCTGGCATTGAGTAGCATCACCTTTAGTTTTTTTATCTTTGGGTTGTCTATGGAGGTGGGTTTGTCCTTTGAGCCTTGCCTAAAAAAGGCACTATGGGGGTGGCAAGAGCCTTGGCCAGTATACGAAAGCCTAAGGCTGACAGGTGTAAGTCGTCCCTAGCGAAGCAACGTGGCTTGTCGAGCATGTCATCCCAGGCTGACAGACACTGGATCCCCTTTGAATGACACCAATACTTTAGCCAGTTGTTGAAACTGATCATTTTGTCTTTATACTGTGGCATCATTCTTGGTGAGGGCAAGATGCTACTCAAGGTCAGGGTCATACCAGCCTGGACTACATGGTCAGAGAGCTCCTCTATGTCTCTTTTCATGTAGTCCAGGGAGGTACGTCTCAGGTCATTCACACCAGCATGGACAATGACGGAGTCATAATTGTACTTGCTTTGGAGTGACCTGAGTGCTTGCATTATGTGGCAGATCCTGGCACCCGACAGGCAGCTTACAGTGACCTTCTACTTGTTCACTCTGGTGAGCGGGACGTCAGTGTGCCGGACAATAGAGTCCCCTATAACAAGTGTATTTGGTATGTTGCTTGGCCTTAAGCGCTGTAACTGTGAGGCACACTGATTTTGTGAGATATGTGATTTGTGGGTATTGTTGAGGGGTGGCTGTTGCTTGGATATCTGCTTAGGAGGTCTTTGCTGTTTAGGCAGATTTTTATTTAGAGCCTCCGAGTATGTTTTTGTGTGTTTATGTGTTGGGTATGCAGATGCAATAGGTCTGTGTGAGACTGGATTTGTGGTGTGGGTGGTTACCTTTTCCTCCTGACTGACTGTGCCAGTCTTGGGTTGAGAGAGCTCTGCCTCCAGTTTGGCTGTGTAACTGCATCTCTCACATGTATTAGAATTTGTTGGAAGGAGGAGAGGGTTGTCTGTGTACATAAGGCAATTGTAACATTGCCTCAGAATTCCCAGATTCACCAGCTGGACTGGAGAGTAACCTTGAAACTGACCCTTGGACATACCAGATTAGTATAGGGAACTGGTTTTTTACTTATCAGATTAGGGAAGGGAACCGATTTTTCACTTGATCAGGAAGGACCAATCGGGAGTCTAATACTTATGAGAAGTCAAGGAGGGTGTAGTGCTTTAGTTAGTTAGTGTTTCCTTATAAGAGCTGAGCAAGTGCAGGGCTTTAGAAAGAGAATAGAGTGATTACTTTGAGAGTTTGAACAGTTCTAAGGGAAAAAGTGAAGAGCAGACTTTGTGGAGCCTGGAATAGTTTAAACCTGTTTAGGCGGCACTGCCCGATGCTGCTCAGTGCACAAAACCGCGCAAAAAGAGAGTTGTAGGGTTTTAAGAGAGGGAGATAAAGGAATTTAGAATTGACCCAAAATGGCCAATAAAACTACAGCTTCTAGGTAGTAACCACTCCTCCAGGGACAGGCAGGCTGTTCAGTGTTAACCACTCCCACTGGTGAACACAGAGACTTCCCTTTAGCTCAAGCAAGCACTGGCCTTCTAGAAACTTCCAAACAGTTCAAAACAGCAAATTTGTAACTGAACTTTCTTAACTTTCAGAAAGTGGGAAGAAAGCAATATTTTTTTTGTTTTTTTTTCTTTTTGTTGTAGTTTAAAGGTAGCAGAGATACACAAGCAGCAAAATAATCACAACAGTGCAATAAATGACCCTACACTTGAGTGCTAGGCCAAAATCAGGTAAAATGCAGTTTTTAGAGAAAAAAACTGATGCCTGTGAGATCACCATGATATCCCCATTTGTGTTCTGTGTCTATAGCTGCCTGGTGAAATTGGGAGGGACAACAGCAGTAGTGGAGTAGTCAAGGTGAACAGGCTGCACAAACAGGTGATATCATGGGGATCTCAAAGGGACCTACATGAGCTGGTGATAGTGGAGTGCTATGGGGTGGACAGAGACCTCCTACAGCAGCTTGTTGAGCTGTGCCGGCCACAGCTGACACATCGAACAGGCCGAGGGAAACCCATCCCAGTGGATACCAAGGTATGTGTTGACCTAGGTATACTAGCCACAGGTACCTCCCAAAGCACAAATGGGGATATCATGGGGATCTCACAGGCATCTGCATCCAGAGTATTACACCAGTTCACAGATGCCAGGTCACCACATGCCAATGAGCACGTACATGTCCTCAACACACATGATTTGTTGACCAGCAATATGCGTCTCTTCCACCAAATGGCAGACTACCCTGGGGTACTGGGTGCTATAGCCTGCATGCAAGTACGCATCAAAGCACCACCCTGTGAGCGGGGTAGGGCCTACATTAACTGCAGGGGCATACCCTCCAACAGCTAGGCCGTATGCGATGGCCAGGGCATTAAACTGAATGTGTGTGCTGTCTGCCCTGGAAGCTATGACGATTCCGATATATGGCATCTGACGCAGCTGTACCACACCTTTGCCAATATGGACATCCCCTACAGTCTCCTAGTGGGGGATGCTGGGTAACCACTGGAGTCGTGGCTGATTACACCCATCAGCAATGCACACACACCTGAACAACTACACCATAATGAGGCACACGCACAGGCAAGACATATAATTAAGCGTGTGTTTGGGATGCTCAGGTCACGGTTCTGGTGTCTGGACACATCCGGTGGAGCCTTGCAGTATTCACCAGCTACATGCACCCAAATTGTTATGGTATGTGCTATGCTACACAATCTGATCCTGCGGTAACAGTTGCAGCAGGAACAGCATGGGGCAGGGCCACACAGCCCCCCCACCAATGCCAAGGCCTGTACAGGCACAGTGTGACTTGGAGGATGATCTACCTGAGCTGGATCCAGTAGGCGAAAGGAGGCATGCACAGTATGACCTGCCCTTGGCAAAGAGGCAACACATGGCATATGCACTGACACAGTAGGTACCCAGGGAATTTCACCTTCTCTGACTCGCACAGACAGTACAAGGAATGCCAAACATGACACTACCTGTGCTCAGCCATGTATAGGAAGTGCACTGTGTGCATCCAACATAGGCAGCCCTCCAGCACCATCCTCAGGTCTGGAACACCCCCAAGGTAAGTCAATCAACCTACCAATTGGCAGTTGTATTAGAATGTGCATTTACCTGTAGCTATGGTATGGATGTGAGCATACAAGGGAATTTGGTGGCCGACTGTTAGGGCAGCAGACAGTACACGTCCATAGTGGCACCATGACATCTGTAGCACATACCGGGGTCACAATAGTAGCCAGTAGTACATGGGGTGTCCTAACCCACTGCAGGTTATGGGCTGAACATCATGTGTGTCCATACAGCCCACACAAGTCTTATACAGCTGGACAGGTGTAGACCAATACAGACAAATGCTATACAATGGCCTCTGTATATGCCCAATGGATGACCCCAACCCCCACAGACACACACACAGACTACAGCAGGCCAGGCAGTTGGATGTAGGTTGTGAAGGCTAGGATGTCTGAAACCACTATGCTGGTAATTAAAGCTAGGATCTGACGTACACTGGTATGCCTCCAACCAGCAATTTAGGTAGGTCCACACACACTGAAATGGAGTACCTGGCATACCAGTACAGTAGTAGCAAATGTGTACAACTGTCAGCTGTGCCCCCCTTCCAATGTACACATATGAGAGTCATGTGCGCCACCCCCGATGCTGTGTAGGACTGTGGATACAGTTGGATGTCCCCCACGCTGTGCAGAAATGTAGCAACAGTTAATGCCACATGACCATTAGCTACCCTGCAGACACAGCATGCCACCTGTTGGTGTACAACGCAAGGGTCGGCACCACAGTACTGACTATCTGGACATGTGACACATGCGATCCAGTTGACCATACTGAGCATGCTCAAACACATGAAGGTATGACGGTAATGTCAGTCGACAACATGCGTAACAGTCATACTGGGCATGCTCACACACTGAAACACAGGACGGCCAGGTCTGCAAACACCAGTGGTCTGGACATATCTGCCAGTACATTGCTATACTGTTGGATGACTGTGCTGTATGGTATGTGTGTGGTACTATCTATTGTCTGTATATATGCCACGGTGTATTGGTAATTCACATGAGCTGTGTGAGCAGTGTATTACTACCAACACGTGCAAAGGACAGTTTTTTGTTTGCGGCCAGAATGACACCTTTGGATACAGAGTGGGTAAGGCATATTCCAGCAGGTGGGAGCGGTTGTGTGTGGGTTTGCATGGTGTTAAGCACTGCTGACCTCTGGTTACAGCTCTTATACTTGTTTAGACTCCACATTTCTTTAACAGTGCAATACTCGCATACTGGTAGACAAACACGCTTACACCCGCTCGCTCACTCACTTGCACGTGCACCGACACTGGTGCTTCCATTTGTCACTCACGCTGTGTGGGCATGATCCCTTGTGATGCCTATTACATAGACAACATGATTACAGTATCGGGTATGGCTAACCATTAGGCGACGGCAGGCGTTTGACTGTACGGAATCGATGGCCTGTCCAGTGACATAATCATATTATATGCTTGTTCCGCATACAATCTGCTCCCATCTGGCTGATATATGGGAACCGATACTCTGCAATGCTGACATGTAAATGTTTTTTGGGAAACGCATCTTTCTGCCGGGTCATGCTACTGCATACCTATTGTAGGTTTTCCACCTTTTAGATTGGCCAACGTGAGACTCTAGGAGTAACACCTCTTCCACTTTGCATGGGACAGTCCCTCATTAGGCATATGTGTTATGCGAGAATACTCTAGCCATAGCAAATGTCCTGCTTAGAGGACATTATTATATTCTATGTGTCTGTCATAGTTGCACGTAATGGTTATTGTATACATGACACGTCGATATGTTATATGACGTAGCATAAGCAACTTGACTGCTGCTAGACTAAGCTTTGATTTGTGCTAATATGTATATTTCTGTACTATGCATGGCTGTAGGTATGTTCTGACCTGGTAAGTCTGACATTTCTACAGAGCAGGTACCACTTTGGCCATTTGGAAAGGTGGCAGTCCTATTTAGGACCTATATGTAGAACTGTCACATTTGGCAAGGCAACACATACCCACAGCCAGTAGTAAACTGACTACTTCACCGGTTTGCATACGTTAAGGTTATTCTTGTAGCATTATAGTTGCTAATACTGTTTCCTATAACATGTAGCTGTTTCAGATACAACAAAATCATTTTATGACTCCACTACACACAATATATGAACTCTTTTCCTGAAATCACAGGCCATGTGCCGTAACATTCATTTTGCAGGACACAACTGCCCAGAGTGGTGTGTCCCTCACAAAAGCGAACAGGTGGTAATCCAAACTATTATGCTATCATCTACCTAAGGTGGTCGGCAGAATATGCGCTTTCCGTCACTAGCAGACCTCACATACCAATGGGGGAGAATGAACACTGTATCAGGGACACTGCATAACACCCTGAGGTACACATTTAGATGATTGGTTCTATTAACCTGACACATTGACAGTCACAGGGCATATGTATTCATTCACATTTGTCGAGATACATGCTGTTTATGACTCATACATGTTGTCATTAGTCACTACCTGTATTCCACCACCTGTCCACCTAATATCACTAGTTCTGGAAGTGTTTAGTTAGAACTGTGTTACATTCTGATTCATAATCATGGATGTCCATGATAATAGGGTACAAGGCACTGATATAGTCCCTGTGTTCCCCCAATGGTTTACGGACTATCCAGTAGATGTGCTCTTCAGGTTTGGGAGGTATAGGCGTCTGCTATGCCCACATAGGAATATTAATTACTTCCACTGGGCGGGCCTACTACATCTCTGCCAACCAACACCTGCACACTTAGGCCCATTATTGCATACCCATGATTCACCTACCTGAAACCCCTCTACAGCACTCATGACAAATACTTACTGTGAGCGCAGCTGGGATATGAACACATCCCTACACACTGCCCACTCTCCCCATCTCGGGACACATGTCGTACGTTTTGTCAACCCATGTGTTATTGCACTTGCACAACCTACTGTTCCATGTACAGCTACATCCTGCTTGCACCGATAACCAAGGGTTCACACGTAAAGTGAATTTTTGGTGTCCCGCAAGGGACCACGTTATCCATGTTTAAAGTGTAGACCTTGAAGATCTCTCCCACTGCTACTTTCCTGCTGGTGGTTTTGAAAGCAGTAGTGTATTTACCTTTATTGCCTGTCTGTATGTCTGACCAGCCTAGCTGGGCGGTGTGGGAGGTAAACATTTGTTTATTGGACCTCCCAGTAACATATGCCTGGTCTGAACATATGTTACCCGTAATTGCTGTAAAGTAACCTAGTTATGTACATGTATATATTTACAATGACATATATATGCTTTTTTTGTGTGTATATGTGTATATATCAATAAATGTTGTATGTGTATATATATATATATATATATATATATATATATATATATTTGTATATGTGTATGTGTGTCTGTGTACATATATATATATATATATATATATATGTATACATCTGTGTGTCCATTGACCAGTACATTTCCCAGACAAACACACTTACACATGCGTATTGGGTTTTATCTCTGCTTCAACAGCATACTGCTGCCTTAGTCATTATGACACCGACACTTCACTCCGGTTAACTTGTAATCGGTATATAGCACATTATACAGCAGACAGATGTCGCACTTTGTTCATGTATGGAGTACCTCTGATAAGTGTAATGTGATGCAGTGTCATTTGATCTATTCCTCATCTGCATAGCCTATTATTCCTGCTACTGTATTTGTTTCTGTGCACATTCATATTATTTATGTCAATAAATGGAATGCATGTGTTACAGAGAATGTACGTTAACATATTGATGTCTGCATGTTGTTGTGTCTTTCGGCTTTTCCAGGTTAGAGGTCGCCGCAGCGGAACTCCGGTCCGCTAATGATTGGCAGATAGGTTTTATGTGCCGAGTTGCCAGCCCTGATGCACAACCTTCAAAGAAAGTATGCCCATTCACGGATGTCTCCATGCAGAAGACGCTCTAGCTGAGAATTGCACCTATGTACTAGCAGACCTATACAGGGCCGCTCCATTGCAACCGGTGCAACCAACCCCGGCACTCCTGTTTCCATAATCGCATAGCCATAGTTTCTCCAACCCACCCGTGTTGAGTTTCCACACATAACAACCATTATCCATCTGATATCACAGCCATGACACACCTTTACACATTGCCCTCTGCAGGGCGTTAGGGGCCCTACACACATTTTGTACCACCTCGTGTATTACAGGGTCTCCCGCCATTTATATTTGCACATACGTGCCTTTCCTGGTGTTATGGATTACGAACATTTGCGGGTTACAAGTGTAGGTGGTCACAACATGAACTACATTCTGTCTGTGTGTAATGTTGACGTAGCAGTTCAACAATATTATGGCCACTGGTATAACCCTGACACTGGTGTGAATAGCGGTGCTCTACTCACTCTTGTGCAGCTTTATCTGACATACGCTGCAAGCACTATATAGTACCTTAGTTGCTCTAGATTCCCTTCACAACCCTTGTGTATGCTTTCTTCTTTCAACGTTCATTTTATATATATATATATATATATATATATATATATATCTATATATATATCTATATATATCTATATATATATATATATATATATATATATATATATATATATATAGATATTTTTTTTCATATATTTCTTTATTTTATCTCTGTGGATATATATCTATACACACACACATATATATATATATATATATATATATATATATATATATATATATGTACAGATATATAAATTGCATCTGTACAAAACAACATACTTTTGCTATGCTGGGAGCTGCTTACACCCGTGCAAGTGCACTTGCATATCCTTATTGTGAGTTACATATGTTTACTGCCACTTCTTTTTGCTTATGTGTGCCTTATTCATTATGACAGTACCACTTTGATTGATGGAATCCGGTTAATGGCCCCATGCAAAACACACGTTCACATTTACATGTTTAAATGTTGGCTTTACAGCACAGAGGCATTCATTACACAAGAAAATTATATGTGCTATAGTCGTACTTGAACCGGGAATGCCTTACGTTAGGCGGATGCTCTAACCACTACACTATTGATGTTCTGCTTCATTTATATGTATACCCATGGTTCATAGCTACCCTAACATATGCCTCACCGCTTCACTTACACAGCAGGCATCCATTCTCCTGCTGGGAAAACTGCAGTACTACACATGCAACATTCCCTGTTCCCTACTGCTCTGGACCCGTGCTGCAGGTTTACTCACTCCAAGGATATTCAGAACTCCAAAGCTTATAGTCCTGGCACATACGCGTGTTTGATTGTCAGGGTGTTCATGTGGTGATCTGGTTTTAGGCTTGTCCGACTGGTGACTGGAACTGCCCTGTACCTGTTCAAATGTCAGATGTAGCACATGGACAGAGTTGGTCCCAATTTTAACATTATACCTGTGTTTACAGACGCTGGGGTTTGGGCACTTCTGACCAGATTATTATGTTGGCACTACATGATATAGGGTGGGGGGTGTTTCCACTGGTGTTTCCCTTCACATTTGACTATTTCATTAATTCATATATATACGATGAATATTATTCTGGACATTATTCATGACTTCACTACAGGTATGCAATAGTACTGTCAACAAATGTGACAGTTGGTTGGTGTACATATGTGTACGGACCTCTATAATACTCGGGGACTAATTTCAACAGTGACAGGGACAACGCAATGACAAATCAGGGACAATCACGGACACTTCTACAATATTAGTACTATCAACTTGAAACGTGTTGACAGATTCAGAGCCATATGTATTAATACTTATTTTCTGCAGTTAAAAGCGTCTATTACTCTTAATTATTGTCATTAGTCATTCAAGTGTCATTCAGCACCTTTCCTCCAAAGGTCACTGGTTTTGTGAGTGATTAAGAGGCTGGCCAGTTATTGTGTGAATGCTCTGACCATTGGTAGGGTTGCCACATTTTCATATGTACAGGATGGGATATATTCTGGACACACCATATTGTTTAGGCCAACACATACCCACGGTCAGTACAGTGTTTAGAACATTCATTATTTTCCTAGATGAGAGCCTAGTCCTGTAGCACTTTAGTTGCTTATTCTGTTTCTTGTACGATTTACGTATTTTACATCCAGAAATAACTGTTTTAGGCAACTGTTACATGAAATATGGTACATAGTTATTTCCTACAATCACATGACATTTGCCATTGTATCATTCTTGGTCAGGACACACCTAACCAAACAGTGACTGTCCCTCACACAGTGGGTCAGGAGGTACCCTGCTTACATCAGCGCCTTAATCACCCTATTTCCAGGTGACACTATGCGACTGTGTACAATATATTCTCTCGATAATTCATGTGGGGAGACATGCATCACGGGCAGGTGTTTGATCCTGGGTAGTAGGTTCTGCATGACAGTCTAGAGGCTGAACAGTCTCGTGAACCACTACTGCACATACAACTTGAGACCAGATGTCTACATGACTGGAACATCGTGTCGTGATACCAAGTCTGATGTTTACACAGGATACTTATCCCGTGAGGGATATCCAAAAATTGAACAAGTCAATTACCATCCATTCTTTTGGATTTATGAAAATGTGTTAGGGTTTTACATGCAAGGGATACATAGTTTGCAATCCTGACACTGCCTAGGGTGACAATGCCTACTACATATGGGTAGTGGTCACTATGTGTAGATATGGCTGCGACAAGCCAGTAGCCCGAGTATGGCTGGATTTGGTGGACGTTCAGGAATGGGGGCGGGTTGTGTGCTGTAGAGGGGATGATGGGTATTCAATTATGCATCCAGGTGTGTTGCATTTGGATGGGCCAGTTCCGTCCAGACCATTCTGTGGGTATGTGCCGGTGACGTTTCTGTACATGTGTATCGCACATTTTAATATTCATATGTTTGTGTGATTGTGTTCTACAGTCTGGCCTGTCAGGTTGTATTGTGGATGTATATGCTTGTTCTTTGTGTTTCTTTCTGATTCACCCGCTGCTCCCTCATATACCTCCAGTTCACCTATTGTGCATCCAACACAGTCTTGCCTTTGTGGATTATACCATTACCCATCCCCCCACACACATATTCCTGACACTCTATCCATCCCTTCTTTGGTTGATGGCCCATGGCACGGTCAAGGTAACACATTGCATACACTACATATCTCTGGTACCTGTATGGTTGTGAGGACTACCCTAGCATTTTTCACTTTCCACATGCTGTACATCACGCATATAGCTACATGCAAATACTTATCTTTCATGACATGGTAGGTACACCCGGGTAATACCCGTTCAACTTTGACACATCCTGACAAGAACGGCTTGCACCGCATATGGGCGGATTTTGGCCGAATGCTCTGACCATTGGTAGGGTTGCCACCTTTTCATATGGCCAGGATGGGATATATTCTGGACACAAATCAGATTCTATAGGACAACACATACCCACGGTCAGTACTATGGATAATACTTTTGTTTTATGCCTACGTGTTAGCTTATTGTTGTAGCAGTTTATATGCTCCTTCTGTTTCGTTTACTTGTTTATTCTATTTCTTGTAACATGTGATATGTTACATATGGAAATGACTATTGTATGTAACTATTACATGCGATGTGGGACATAATTATGTCATACTGCCCAGCTGTGTACTATCCCTCACAATGTGGGACAGGTGGTAACCCTGACCATTGGGCTACACGTAGCTATTGGTGGCACGCTAACATGATGCGTTTCACTTCCACTAGGTATTACAGATCTACACTGCATTAGAATACGGGCACATGGTTTTAAATGTCATTTGTTCAAGGGATGGAGACTCGATATTCACTAACGTGCATTTGTGTTTGCTTCTTAATTTTGTGTTCGCAAGAACTGTCTTGCATGCTTTGCATACATTTCAGTATCCACGGACACTGACAGGTGTGATTACTATTGCAGACAGATTGTAATATTCCAGCATTTTAGGTTGCACATCAACAGCCGACTTTTCCATGCCTCCGTGCAGCACTTTGACACACTCCATGCACTCACGCATGTTTCCTATGCACCTGGCTGTGGCGGCAGTGCGCCTTCATTAATATGCATATGGCGCTACTGCGCCATCTACACACATGGTCGGTGCAAGCCTAATGCTGGCCTTGCACCGAGCTTCATGAATCCCAGGGATGGTCTTACACGAATCCCAGGGATGGTCTTACACCTAGAGTACCTCAAACATTTTCATTACACAACCTACAAATTAATACTAAGGCCATTGTACAATCAAACAATTAAAGAGCATGCATATTTATGAAGTACATACAATATACAAATGTAAAAGAAAATGAAATAAATGCTTTGTCTGAACCTTGGACAGTACCACAGCAGCAGTTCTACCTGATGAGAGCAGAAGCCTAGTCTATGTTGTTCAGTGAGAATGATATGCCCAAAACTAATGGCAGGTCTCAAATGCTTGAGTAGCATCACGACAAAGCAACAGAACTGATGTTCTGGAAGACCTAGAAACTGCCTGTTCTCTTTCCTTGTCGCATACTAGAAATTACCACACACAATAACATTTTTGGGGTTGGCCTTAACTTGCATATACTAATAAGATCCAAAGGGATAATTTCATGCGTTTTTAGCTCTTTCATGCAATTTAACTAAACTATAAGAATGGCTCACTTCGTAGCTCTAATTTGATAAAAGTGCCTATAACTCTGTGATTGTTTCATATTATAGATGTGCAAGTTTAAAATGGTCTAATAGTAAATGTACCCTTACTGTTAAAGCAGAAATAGAACCTGTGTCAGCTACGACAGTAAGCAAGTGGCCATATGTTTGACTGAATAACCTCTGTTCTTAATTGTAATGTTCATATGCATACTTTTGCTAATAAACTCAAATACATAGTCTAGCATTTAATATTTTAAGTATCCTTATCATTGCCCAAGGATTAATCAAGCTAAGCAAAATTGTTTGTTAATATTTATCATACTGATTCTTGGTTTAGGATATTTTTAGCGTTACTTTCATACATCTCAGCTGTACTGAGTTTTATGGTACACCTGTCTTTAGCATTCATTTCAGTTGAATCAAGACTTCCTTATTTCCACCAACACTACAAGTAGTAGTTTCAAATCGAAGCTTGTCAGTAATGCCCCTGGCTTGCATTATCTTATCAGCTGGCACAAATGGCCTGTGAGGAAGAGCTCACAAGGAAGGAAGTAACTGGGAGACATTAAGTACATGCTGTCTAAACAAATAGGTGAAGAGCCACTGCATGTTTCTAGTAAGTAATCTTATGAAGAAATAGAGAATTCTTTATAAATTAAATTAGCCATCTCAGAAAGACAGCTAATGATTAAGTTCTGTGATGATGTTTATTTTTAAATAAGAAGCCATCCTCATAGTTGTGTGAGTTTGTATGTGTGTGTGTGAGAGAAAGAGAGATATTGGTAAGACTGTGGTTGTGTATGTGTGTGTGTGTGCCGGGGGTCATGGGAGGAGTGCAGAGGACAAATGTGCTCCAGTCACTTACTTGCTGCAGTGTGTGCTGCCATGTATCAAGACGACCCAAGGTGCCTACACTTTTTTGCCCTGTAGAAATGAAAAAGTTTCAAAATTCTTTGGTAGTGAGCATTTCTTAAAATTCTTGACCATCAGAAAAAAAGGCTCTTGAATGCTAATGAAGCATGAAGCTTTCTTCAGTTTCTTGAATACAAGTGACCACTGACTATCGTGCATTGACAGTAAATACAAAACCCCTGAGAAAGCATGTGTGAAACAATAAGTTGAAATACATTCTGCATACCTCTCAACTGTCCAGATTTTCACAGAATGCACAGATTTTTGCCTGATATTTTTGGTCTGTTATTCATAAAATTAGTTTTTTTTCTTCTGGCAAATCACTGAAGGTTGAATTCACTAAATAATGATGTATGTTGTAGTTTCAGACTTTGTATCCTTCAGAAAATGCATGCCTACTCTATTTTTGGGTGTCCCCCCCCCCCATTATTTTAGGCTTTGTCCAGATTTCTTGTGGTAAAAGGTTGAGAGGTATAAATTATGTCATAATTACCATTTTTTCATTTGATCACAGTCAGTCATCTGATGCATCTATAACTGGTGCCTACAGGGCAGCAGGTTGGATATGAATATGACTGCCCCTGCTGTCATTTCTCACTAAACTGCCTTTTCAATGTTACTATGTATATCTGTGAAAGAGGTTAGGGATGGGGAATACATTACTGTGGTTATTTTTAATCATATTATGTACATTTGAAACAAGACAGGCAGTGCACTACAAAGAAAGATTTTCTGCAATATTTTCATCACAAAATAAATACATGATACTATGATTCTAGTCACTGTTTTAGACTTATCTTTTCTGAGTAATGTCCCAAAATCCTACTGCAAGTGACAGGAGTAGTAGACTATGAGATGTATAAATGTTATGCCAGTTACGGATCGAGAGCCTTTTTAATTATTTTTGATGTATGTACTTTTTTAAGAGGTATGCTCATATTTATGATGCATATCATTATTACAAATTTTTTTTTTTATAATTTTGTTTTGATTCTCTGTTCTTATGCCTAGAACTTTTCTTCTCAGGACCCATATGATAGCATCCAAACCTAGTATTGCAAACCCTGTTAGCAAAATAAATAAATTAATCCATTATTTAATTCTCCTAGTTGAATTACACAATTTTTTTTCTCCTTTATTTGTATGAGTATCATAAGTATGCACATTCCTGTTTCTGTTTAAATGTAATAATATGTAATGATATAGAATGAACAAAACAAATAGAGTATTACTGGTATCTACTAAGTTTTATATTATGTAACCTGTGTCTGTGCCTGGGGCATTTGTGAGTTTATACTGCATATACAAGTAAACCTCACATAAAGATATTTGTTTTAATTTAATCAATTTATTTTTTTTTACTTATTTCTTTTGTTGACCAATGTAGTCTAACTGGGCTGTTGTAACCTCTTTTCAGTAGAAGCCCAAGTTGAAAATTCCAGTAACAAAACAGGCAATTTTATAGACGAGAAAAATGTAAAGCTTTAGGTTACAGAGTGAACATACAATAACTGAAATGCAGCTATACTAGAAAAACCTGCAGTCCGTAAGATAGTTACTGCGTACTAACACAAGATAATTTGGCATATATGGTGAGGTTTAAAATGTCAAAGTACAGTTTTACATTTATGTGTAGGATAAATAAGTGAGAGATGGTGTGGAGCTATGAGTAGAATGCAAAGAGATGGTGACAAGAGTAGGTGAGAAAAGGTGAATAGTGTGCACCTTTGTCATGTGATATACAGAACAAAAGTTGTAGTGCAGATTAGTTAAATGTAGAGGGTAGTCAGTATTATCTAGACTTCTGCAAAAGGGAAAACTTGTCAGGTGGTGAATAGAAACAGAAGTATCAGTAAGGACAAAGGGATCGAAGGCAGGTGGAATTCTGCACTGAGAATTTACTTTGTTGAGGTATATGGCGGTAAAGAGGTGAGTAAGGGCCAGGGTAGTCTAGCCTGGGGCGGTGCAAGAACAGAGCCAAGTGGTTTTAAAGTCTTGCTTTAGCAAGTTTTTGAATCTGGGTAGGTTGGTTTGTTGTCTGATTTTGGAGACATAATTAGAGTACAAGGACAGACCAGCAGAACTGTTGGTGTTACTTCAAATTAATAGGGAGTTATCTACAGAGTGATGTGAACATTCAGATGTGTAAAGTTTCATTAAGGCTTGGAGTGCAGGACACTTCTGAGGATTGTAGATTGTATGATGAACATTTGCTAACAATAAGCATTTTTAAATATCAAGACTCACTACAGCGAGTTCTGAAATGTGGAGACTGAATGGCTGACAGATCAGACTTATATATACTTACACCAAAATGCCATTTCTTGGAATATTCCCTTTTCTCCAAAGTACTGTGATCTTGGAGTTGGTACATATAAGTTTGGGGGTTATAGGGAGCATGCCCCCCATAAGCAGTGGTGCAGAAGGGCTTGCACTCCCTGCATAAAGAAGTTTTAAGAAAAGCGATTTTCAAGATTCACTCTTTTCCTGTCTTTTTGGTCTTTTTTTTTCCCCAGACATTTCAATAGTGAGTCATTGCTAATTGGGTTACAATGAGAAAGCATGGAATTTGTAGTCACCTTAACTGTTTTAAGGCTATACAGTATTGTTTATTTTTTGTTAGTAGAAATTGTGGAAGGTCATTGTAGACGGGGGCAGCATATAGTATTGAAGGCAGGAGACATGCAGAGATGTATTTTTTGTGTATTTCCAGTTAAAAGTGTTTGCTATGATATAGGAGTCCAATTTTTCTGTTGCTTTTCTTGATAGCCTGTTGTATTTGAATATGAAACTTTAAGTGGTTACCTATAATGACATCAAGTAACTTTGCATGGGACACGGATTCAAGAAGAATGTTGTTTGATGACGCAGAGACGTTATTTTTTGTATAGGACACATATTTTAGTGTGAAAACCAATACCCTGGTTTTCTTAGGATTCAGCAGACAGTGAGAACTGCTAAGCCAGGTCTTTACTGAAGAAACATTTTTTTTTTCCTGAAGTTCTTTGGGGACCTTAGCTATGGTTATCAATGTAACATCATCAGCTTATTGAATGACAGTTGTGTTAGCAGTGCAGAGATCATTAATGAAATAAGTTACATTTATTACCTGCATCTATGACATACAGGGATATGGTCATGACTATAGCCTAGGATAAATGAATTTGATTAATGCCTTTGTTGTTCGGTAATGCAGGCAAAGAAGATTGTTATGCCCACATCAGGGATAGAGCTTGCACTTGGATGCACCTCACAGCTGATCCCTGGTAGAGGTTGGAGGTAGAGACAGGGTATTGTCTTAAGGGCAGCAGGGGAGATGCTGATTCACCATGGAGGTTGGTCAGTTCACTAACACATCTTTCTCTGAGACATGAATGGGTATGGAGAAGGAAATTTGGATGTAAGCACATATAAAGAAAACACTTCTCAGCAGCAATATACCTCCTCACTGCCCCTGAACCTGGATCAGAGAAAATCAAAGGGAGGATAGTTGGGTTCAGCAGACATGGTGAACGATGAGTGATCTCTAGCAGTAGCTGCTGATCAGATGTGGGAAGCCAAAGAATAATTAAAAAAAAAGTTACATTTGCTACTTCCAACATGACTGCAAACTAATCAGACAAAACACAGACTGCAATATTTGTAGAACAGAGAATTACAATTAAAACTTCTGCCTTTATTTGAGCACATAGTGTACAGCTGATGTACACAACATTCTTTCAGTATCCATCATATACATACCTTCACAGTGTGATTTTAAATAAGCTGCACAACTGCCTCAACAAACCATTGTTTTACCCTAGTCCTCATAAGAATTGTCTTAAGATTGTCCTCATAATTTTTATGCTACTCTTCTTGATGTATTTACCTCATTAGTAAGCCTAAAAGAATCATCATCCACTCTTTCTGTGACATAATAACTCCATATGTCTTTCTGGTCCACCACCTTATCTACAAAGTGCATAAAACTGTTTTCATACATCTATTTTTTTCTGAAAGATTATGTCAGCATGTACTCTACTGATTCTATCAGAGCAATGATCAGATTTAATCATGGCTACTTTCTATCCTCTTTCATCAAGACAATATATGTTAATTTCTTGTAGTCCATATTTAAGTGACTTTCAGTGCCAAACATGCATTGCTATTGTTGCATTCCTTTGAACTGCCTCAATTTTATTCTGAATATAGTTTGTGATCAAAGCAGTGTTACAGCACAACATCATTGATTAAGCCTATTTCACAGTGTTGTAATGACCTTCGCCGATACTCTCTCTCATTACTTCCTTACCTTCAGATCATATAATGACTTTCCCAATTTCTGTTCCTAGAGTGTTGCAATGCCAATCCCTCTGCCAGTTTACACCTTTCCTGAGTTATTTGCTTCCCATGTGCATTACTTTAAATTTTTGCAAAACATTTAAGCTCTATGTTCTAAGCCATTTATCAAGTTAAGTTCATTTTCTGATTTTCATTTTTTACTCTGTTGCATAACTTTGTCAGCAGAATTCAGTGCCAGCCTTTTTCCACAGTTGCTGCACTCTCTCTCAAGAAGACATTAAAATGAACTGTTGCCAGTACTAAATTCTGTGGTGAATATCTAGCCACCACCCTATCTTATGAGTGCATTCCATTTACAATGACCTTCTCTGCCTACTGCTTAGCTAGTCCTTTGCTCGTGTTAGCTATTCCAGGACACTCTTAATAGTATTAATAGGTTCACTAATGTGTTGTGTGCTACTATGACAAATGCCGTGTTAAGGTCTATGTAGAGTCTGCTTATCAGCTTGACTTTTCATGATTTTCCTGTTATGAAGCCATGCTATTCTGGGTCCAGTGCTTCACTGTTTTCCAAATAATCTAAAACTTTTTTCTCAGGTATTAAGCTAGTAATTTTTATCTGCAAAAAAAGCTGAAAATGACAGGCCAGAAGTTTCAGTCTTTAAATTACAACTGTCCTTTTCTATGCTTTAGGACACCAATCCTCCTTCTGTGGTTTAATAAGATGTTAATGATATTACCAGTTCTCCACAAACTTCGCTACGAATTTTAGGACAAATGAAATCAGATCCCAATATCTTGTGCATCTATTTTTATTTTTAAAGTTCACTCTTGGCCCATTGTTATAAAAAAATTAACTGTATAAATTGCCCCTGCTATTTCTGGATTTATCTTTAATATTCATTAATGCAGCTATAAAAAAGCTGACTCTCCTTATTAGATGAAGTGGCTATATTGTCTTCAGTTTTGGCTTTTTGTTTTCTGACTGCCTTTCTTGATTTCTTCCACTTCAATTAATGCTGCTCGCATTCATCTAACTTCTACATGTCCTTGCATTTCCAAAACCACTGTACATTTTCACTAAGGTGTTGTAACTTGTTTGAAACTCAATGTTTTTATCCTTTCTTGTTGATTTTGATTATTTCTGCAGTGGTGCTTATGGTGCATTCCATTATCGATCCATGTTATACTGTAGACTGTTTTCCAGAGTTTTCTTCTGAATTCCAGAATCCTGCCTCCTGATTGGTTGGATTCTTTATTTCAGTTGCTGCTGAGCCATAACAATTAATGATAACAGAATCCCAAACTGCTACATACTTACAGGTTCTGAGATCCTCTCTCCTTCTGCATTTGAGAACACAATGTCCTTATCTTTTCTTTCTTAAGCAGGTTCTAATTCCACAAGCCTGGGTCCTTCATGTGTAAGGAATCCATAATGATCTTGATCTCAAGTGTCAATGCACTTAGACTGTGATATGTTGGAATCCCCTTTAATTATCCTGATGAATATGTTTTATTTACAATGCCTACCACTTCTCTGCCATTGCAGCTTGTATATACTTTCCAGTTTGCACTGTAACTCATAGTATATGCACTCATTCTTGTTTAGTCCTACTTTGTTACTATGATTACATCCCATATACATATGATTACATCATCTTCAGTGTCATCATACCCTTCCTACAAATTATGTAGCCTGGTGTTTGCATGCCATTATGTGCACTGAGATTCTGCTGCTATTGCTGTTATAATATCTATAGATTGTTCTTCCCTGAAAGCTCCTAGTTCAAGTAGCATTTTGTGTGGGGCCAGTGCTGTCTATTGTTGATCCTCTTTTAACTTATACATCATTGCTTCATTCATGAATGCACTGAGAGCTCCTCCTTCTCCATTTAACACTGACTGCTCCCTGGTGATATTCCAACTAGCAAAGTATACCTCACTGGTTAAATTGTTTGAAGCCAATGGCATGGAGTTCCTCTATGCTTTATATTCTACCCTTCTGACTACAGCTAGAGCTTGATAACAAAATCATTTCACTTGACAACTGTTATACTTTATATTCCCTACTAGATTCTGATACAAGCCAAATCCTTATCTCCTTGTTTTTGTCATCCAGTCAATCTACCATTCCAAGGAAGGAGTCTCTAAGCTGAATCTGTTTCATGAGATGTTCCATGCTAAATTTCTAGGAATCTTTACTTGTTTTTTTATTTGTTTATGAGTCTTTACTCTTGAAACATTTGTAGAGTAACTAATATGTTCTTAGATAATAGTAATACTGTAAGATGGCACAGCTAGACAGATGAGGCACTCTTCTACTCCTTTATATCTTATAAGTTCATAAACTCAGTTGTTAGGCTTACATCTTATTACATTCAACAGTGTGGTTGTGATAGGTCAGTATAGTTATAGTCCCACCTCTGACATTCATATCAAGATTATTTTTGAAGGAAGTTAATGACTGGGTTCTTTCAATTGTAAGGGGAAAGCCTTATTATGCCTGCAATGATCCAAATTCTCCTGCTGGTGGTGGTTTGCTTATTTCTGGCTTCTAGTGACAGTTCTCTAAATTCTATCTAGTTTTACACAGAGTAAAAGAGCCTTCTCTCTCAGTTTAGATAGATGCTGCCGATGAGGTAACATCTCATCTTCCTGTATCTTTTTTGATTGAAAACCACATTGCTACATTACCTCCATGTGTTTCTTTAATCAGCAGCTAATTAACTGTTGTCTTCTTTGCTTATCAGCTTTTTGATATTTTTTTCCAGTTGTTTTAGGCCTGGAAGTTTATATTTCCTCATAAACATGCTTTTTGTCTTGCATAGATTAACTTCTACAGCTACTGAAGCAGCAGCAACAGTATTTATGATTTAAGTTATTCTTTGGTTCTTCTGTGGAATATTTCCCTCTTGCTATGATGCCAGCCATTCCTGTTATGAGTCATGAGATAATACTATAACATTAGAGATAGACTAGGAAGGGAAAGTGAGATGGATTCTACAGAGTAATCCATTGGAGATTCTATGGTTTATTTCAAATAATAAATTATTTCTGCAACAGCATGCCATTTTTAATATATACTTAGTAAAATAAAATAAAAACATATAAAACAACAGGTAATTTTTTAAAAGTACAGAATTCCCTTGGCTTAGCATAGCGGCAAACCTTCAATACATATACAGCTAATTATAAATTACCTAATCTAAGAATGACAACTCAAAACTGTAATTACTTAAAAGTCAATAATTATCTAGTACTAAAAATGTTTGCACAGAAAATTAGTTTAGGTTAAACATTCATACATCTGACTGTAGAAAATAAAATATTTCAAAAGAAGTTTTTTATGTTGCACACACACATATATGTATATGTGTGTGTGTGTATATATATATATATATATATATATATATATATATATATATATATATATATATATTTATATTGTATCATGGAATTTGATAAGTTGGAATGTATGTTTGTAGAAAGAGGTTACCTATAACCTCAAGGAGGGTGAGGTGTAAAATTCATGCCCCCTTTAAAGTCTAAGTTTACCAATTCACCTTCCATTACAAGATAAGGAGACTGTAACAGAAGAAAGTAATTTAGATAAAAAAGAAGGTGATAACAAATTTGAATGAGTATTTGTTCTACCCTATAGTGAAGGTATGGATAAGATAAAAAGTGTTATATAATAAAGAATTGGATGATTTTTAGAGGTAATGAAATGTTAAATAAGATTATTGGAGAAGAAGAATGCACATGAAGGATGTTTGACCACGTGAAGAGAAAGTAAAAAAGGTACTCGATGTGGCAGATGTGCCCAATGCAGATTTATTTTGATGGAAACCATGATAATTCTATATAATTGATACAGACATAATTTAAGTTTGCCCTGCAGTAATTGTCATACAAGTGGGATCATTTATATGGCTCATTATAATACTTGCCTAGCAGTTTATGTACAGAAAACTGAAAGGCCATTGAGAAAATGAATATACGAGCACTGTTTTGCTATACAAGAAGGTAAAATCAATAGTGCCATTTATAAATACTCGACAAAATGTGGAAGTTTAAAAAAATTTGGTTTTGGTATTCTTGAGATAATCCTACAGGACTGAACTACAACTAAATAGACAGTCAATTCATTCATAAAAGTACCTGGCTACCATATAGTATGATAGAACAGAAAACATACTGAATTGAAATACAACCATAAAAAACCATCACATATAAACACTTAAAATATTACCTATCCAGTGCCTTCAATGTTAATAAGCACTATACTGAGCATGTGTCATTCAACCCAGGATAGCTATACGCATTTAATGAAACTTGCAACTTACGTTCACAGAGTTCCAGTTTAAGAGTCCAATAACAACCTCTTTTATCAGGCAAAACTTGCTCAATTATTTTAAATTTAAAATGATGAGCATATTTATAGTATTAATCAATTGCTTGTTCATAATGCCCTAGCCAGACATATTATGACCTTCCCAGAACATTTTAAATTTAAAATAATTGAGCAAGTTTCGTGTGGATAGGTAATATTTTAAACTGTGTTCTTTACTTTGCTCTTGTTGTCTGAAGAAGTTTGTTTCAATAAATGTAGACGAAGGTGCTTACATCATTTACAATTTAGTGTCTGACTCTTGATTTACCCTTCTGTTTCTTCCTAGTAATTGTATTACTAGTTTTTGTCCTTTTATTTTTTGAATTTTAAAAAATTCCCTTTTTAATCTGCTTGTGCGAGTATATATAATTATATAAATATATACATTTTTTTTCTGCTCGCTTACCTCATTTTAAATGCATGTTTACATTTAACAATATACTTTAACATTGTAACTGTTATTTTTTTTACCTGCTATGTAAGTTTTTAATACATATTTTTAATTCTATGCATTAGTTATTGAATTTATGGGGGTTGTCTTGATCATGCAATAGGCTCAATGGTATAGAAAACAGAATGGAATTATACAGAACTAGTTTTTGGTTCTGAAGAAGTCCTGAAGTCTTTCAGGATGAAAGTACATGAATAACGGCTAATTCAACCTCTATGTGCTAAATGGTGAACAGCAGTGAACAAAGTGAGCTTTTGGATATTATACTTCAGAACTGTTTTGAATTGTTTCCTTCTTGAGACACTGCTTTCAGACCAGTTTGTGTTTTTTCTTTTGCTGTTATCTGTCTTGTGACGACCCACCACTGCCAAACAGTAATCAAGGAGCCTCAATTCTCACCACTGGCAACAGTAGGGGATATTCACTGGGAGGTAAACATGTATTCCAG
This sequence comes from Protopterus annectens, assembly GCF_019279795.1. Taxonomy (NCBI): domain Eukaryota; kingdom Metazoa; phylum Chordata; order Ceratodontiformes; family Protopteridae; genus Protopterus; species Protopterus annectens. The sequence goes on from NC_056742.1 coordinate 297,935,858, forward strand.
ATGCAGCTCTTTGCATCAAGCGCAATTTCCCATAAGAGCACATGGAGACCACAGTCAGTCCAGGGTTGGGTTCTCCCTCTTCCTCCAGATCCCCAATAAGACTCACCACTGGCACAGCTATAGAGATGAGATCTCAACTGAGTGACCAAGCCAAGACCTGCAGCACCCTCTCTGCCCAACCAGTGCTTCGTGTGCCTACCCAAGTAGCTGACACAAACACTCTTTGAGGTTTGATTTACACACACACACACACACACACACACACACACACACACACACACACACACACACACACACACACCTGGGAAAAGCTGGCACAGGTTTACTATGCCCCTCTTCTGTCCAGACTATAAGGTAGTTAGCGGCAATCAACTCCTTATGAGCTACTTTAAGGCCTTTAACAAAGGGTGTCTGATCTGTGTAGAGATATTTAAGTTTTGAGAGTACTTGCACATTTATTTGGTGACCGTTTGTGGGCCACTCCAAATAGCCTTGCTTTTGGTCAAACTACCATTAGCGTTACTATTAGTAGTACACAGTAAGATTGTAAATACATTTAATAATAAATAGTAAATGAACAAGACAATACTAAATATATATTCACAGTAATCATCAAAGTTTAAAATCACAGGATATATTTAAATAACATGCAGTACATTTTCAAATAAAGATAAACATCTAAATTAAGCTTTATATTCGTGACTGTAAATGAGAATTACTATTCCCTATAACTTACTATTGAGCAAGGCAGATGTGTTTGAATGGATCTTCCAGTTGTTGTCAGGTCCAAGACAGAATGCAAAATGTTTTGTCTCACCGAGAGACTTCTCAAATCAATATCTAAAATAATTTCTAAAATTTTACTGTTAGGATAGCTTGCAGAATGACACCATTTTTTGTCATCTGACTTTTAGTTCAAAGTTCAAACAACCACTGATAAAGCTGGCAGTATTTAACATCTACCTGTAAAAATATACAGCCAATGGCTTCTCCTCAGATCTCTGTCAGATGCTAGAAGTCACAAAACAACTGCATTCCTTCATGCTTTCAAGAATAGTAATTAATTCACCCTAAAGGCAATACAGAAAGTTTCCTAGTACAGACATTGTGTCTCTTGCTGCATTGAAAACTGAAAGATGCCATATTTTATGGCCTAGCCATGAAATAATTTAATTTCAGTTATTTTTCGAAAAATTTACTAGACTGAGGTTAACCTCCCGTATACCAATTTCCACTGTTAAAATGTATACATTTAAACAGTTACAATAGTGCATATACACTTCTGCTCTCCTCCAGCAGGGAACATTGTGGCTTTATTTCAAATAGCACTTTTGAAATACCTTTTCAACACATCTGTACAAGCAGTTTGATATACACTTGACATGCAGTTCTAATACATTTGTAACACAAACATCTTATATAAATCATTTCAATATTCACCAATGTCATATCATTATTTACAAAACTCCAGCTAGCTTTGTTAGCAGTACCTCCTTTTGTCATACCCCCCCCTTTTGAAGACTCAAACTAGTTTTTCAAGTTACCTTTGAGAAATGTTGATAGAGAGGGATGCACCTATCTGGATATACATGACCCCATCCCCTGTCTTGAGCTTCCAGCTGGCTTGGTATTGCTGACCCATTTCGGTGCTCCACTGTCATATCATATGCCTGCAACCCTAGGCTTCACCACAGTAACTTGGGATTTTGCTGGCTTGTTCCCTGTAACCATAGATCCCCCCCCCCAGACTCCTCCTATCGTCTACTGCAGATACTTAGCACTAGGGCCTCCCTATCATGGAAAGGTTTCATCATGTTAACATGGTACATTTTGTGCCACTGCCTAGCAATTCTACCATGTAGTTAATATCACTGACTTTCCTTATCACTTTGATGGGCCCCTCCCAAGCTGTCTGCAGCTTGTTGTGTCTGACAGGAATGGGAACCATAACCTGCTGCCCCAAAGCATACTCACTAGCTTGAGCATTCCTGTCATACCAACCTTTTTCTGCTGTTGTGCTTCTGCCAGGTTCTTCTGGGTCAAGCCCAAGAGTTACCAGAGCCTTGTCCTGACATTTAGGGCATATGCCACAACAGACTCCTTGTGTGATTCACATGCACCCTTCCACTCATCATGAATCAAATATAAAGGTCCCCTTACCCTATGCCCATACAGCAACTCAAAGGGTGAAAATCCTGTGGATTCCTGGGGCACATCTCTGTAAGCAAACAACTGATAGTTCAAATATTTGTCCCGCTCCCTCTTAAAATGGTCTACAAATGCCTGTATCATGGTCTTTATTATAGAGTTTAACCTCTCAACAAGACCATTAGTCTGGGGATGGTAGGGGGTGGTCTTTAGGTGATTCACCCCACAGTACTTTCACAGACAAGCCAGCAGGTCCTGGCATGAAATTGGCACCTCTGTCAGTCAGTATTTCTTTTGGAAAACTTACCCTGCTGAAAATCTCTAACAAAGCATTTGCCACCTTTTCTACCTCGATGGAGGTCAGAGCCACTTCCTCAGTATATCTGGTAGCATAATCTACTACCACTAGGATACACTTCTTTCCTGTGGAATTTGAGGTAATCAGAGGTCCCACAATATCCATAGGTACTCTATGAAATGGCTCCTCAATCACAGGCAAAGGCATCAAAGGAGTTTTCACCTTGTCTCCTGCCTTGCCTACTTTCTGGCACTACTAACAGGTCCTGTGGTACCCTGTTACATCCCTAGAAATCCCAGGCCAATAAATGTTCTGCATAATAAATCTCTTGCTATGCTTTATGCCCATATGACCTGAAAAGGGAATGTAATGGGCTATGGTTAGACGTGCCAGATGGTAGGCTCTGGGTATTACCACCTGTTGTATTATCTCACCCTCTAGCCCTCCCTCAGGGGTCCACTCTTTATACAGCAACCCTTTGTCCCAGTATATAGATCCCCTTTTCCTTGAGAGTCAGGCACCTCCCTGGCTACTTCCCTCAAGCCTTGTAATATAGGGTCCGAGAGATGAGCCTGTCTCAACTGCCTTGTTGTAAACGTTCGCAGCTACCCTTCCACAGGAAGCCTGGTATCTTCTGACAGTGGTGCCTCACTGTCAGACTGCATACTACTACTCACATCTGCCCTTGCAGTCACTCTGTCCAAGGGAACATCAGTACCCACCAGCAGCTGTGGCTCATCTTCAGTCTCACTGCTGCAGGGCAGCTCCCTCTCTGAAGTATCCACATCACCAGTCCTGGCTTCAAGCATGTGATCTGTCTGGGACACCCCCAGACTACCAGACCAGCATGTCTGTCTCCAAGCCTGACTGCATGTAACTACATGCACACAAGGTACTGCATTATCAAAATCATTCCCTATCAGGCCATCTGCAGGGATATCCTCAAACACACCTACTTGCTTGCTTCCTTTTCCACTCTCCCAGTCAAGATGAACCCTAGCAAAGGTATTTGTATTGGGGTCCCCCCTAAAGCTCTGACTGGGGTAGACTGCCCAAGCAAGTAGTGCTCTTCTTTAACCATGGCAGGCTTCACAATAGTTAGGTTAGAGGCTGTACTCTCTTAGCAGTGGCCTGTTTCCATCTACCCCCTTGTGGTAACTTCGTACACTTGTTGTCTCCAGACAACTTACTGCTGGCATTCTGTCATTCCCACTGGCTGGTTCTCCCACCTTTTGTTCCCCACCTTGTCTCCATGGACATTTATATGCCACATGGCCCCACTGGTTACATTTAAAACATTTAACCCTTGATTCTCGATGTACCTGAACTAGTGGCTTGCCCTGTTACTGACAAACTCTGTTGGGGCAGTTTAGGCTGCCCACCATGGGTTCCCTTATACCAGTGTGCAGCACTGGGTATCCCTTTCCTGTACAGTGATTCCCTGCTTGCCAGGTATAGGTCTCCTTTTTTCCCCAACTCATCTGCGGTGTTACATTCTCTGTCTGCCAATCAGATACTTGTGTTCTCAAGCAAAGTGCTAAGGGCTTATTCCCTCACCAAAAGTTCTGCCAGCCCTTCAAAAGTGGTGACCTGACAGCCACTCACCCACCTATGCAAATAAGTGCTTAACTCAGCAACATAACTACACACACTTTCCTTGTGTCTATGCTCATGAACGTTTTTTTCTATATGCTTCTGGTGTTAACTTAAAACACTCTGATACACACTTTTTAACTGTATTATAATTTAAGCAAAGCAATCAGTATCAGACAATTTAGAAACAGCAGTTACAGCTTTATCATGGAGTAAGGGGGTCAGCAACCATACCCAGAGCCCTTGGTCAACATTATACTGTTTACATAGTTTTATTTATATGTTTGAAAGGCTAGATGACTATGGATGCTATGTAGGTATTGAAGAAAAGAGTGGAACTTTGCCACCAGGGACTACTCAGAGAAGATTTAATGACTAAGAGATTTGACTGCTTTTCAGGAAAGGGTGTCACTATACCTGGGAGAATGAAATACAGTAACAAATGAGTGTTTTAAATAAAATTAAAATCTTACAGTTCTATTTTCCCATGCACAAAAAGGTTCAAGTAATTTAATGCAAATTTCAGAGAATTCTCCAAATAGATATACAGGTGTCTTTATTTTGATGTTCTACAGGTCACAATAAATAAAAATAGAAAGTAAAAAGACATGCAAAATAAACTATTTTATGAGGATAAGAGTTGGAAATTAGAAACACAAAAAAAGCATTGAGAAACAGTGGAATAGTTTGAGAGGAAAAATAATTTGATAAGGAAATTTTAAAAGATAAATATTTCTTTAGTACTTCAAATAAGAAGAAGATGCTGACTATCTGACCAAGGCATCAGCATTTAGAGTAGGTTGAGCAACAACCATGGGGTTGGAGAAAGGGAAATGCTGGCACAGCATAAAGTACAAAAAAACCCACAATGGATAGAAGCACAGATGGTCAAGCTCTCAACACACACTTAACATCCGCGACTGACCCCAGCAACAAAATAGAATGTCCAGAGGGTTGGGAAATGTCTGCAAGACCTAATTTGGTGAATACAGCTATCTGATATACAGCTGAGTAGGGCGCGAGTGTTAATACCGGGCACTGTTCATGTGTATTATTAAAAGTTGTATTGAAAGGCAGACTAGGTGGGAAGAGAATGAGGATGAAATAAGTGCATATTCAAGCAGGCTTAACTTGAATATTTATTACAAGCAGGCAAAGCTTCTGACATGACTCATTGCTCAGGAATAGTTGTTAGAAATTAGGTCTGATCAGGCAGCAGGATAAGAACCAGGGAGTATCTTTATCAACAATGAGGTATGCCAAACATATATGGGGGATGTCTTTTAAAGTTACACAACAACTGAAAACAAGAAAACTGTATGAAATAGCCCATCAGCTGTCTTGACCCCTCTTTGTGGTATGCATTGAACCCCTGGCAGCTTGGGTACGACAATCTAATTTGACAGCTATAAGATGAGTAATGAGAATTTTAAGATATCACTGTTTGGTGGTGATGCACTTTATACTTAACTCAGCTACAGGGTGGTTAGCATGATCTGAATGTTTGGTTTACTCTCTGGGTGTCAAATTAATAAAAATTAAATTGAAGGAAAACTAGGGCATTTGCTATGGTTTACTCTCTGCTTGACATTCTGAAGTTCAGAAACCTTACCTGTGGAAATATGCCCACTTGAAATGTTTTAATATTAATTTTTGTCTTCTGAAGTAGCATTTGTTCATGTTTTATTGCTGATCCTTCATTTCCCAAAATTTCTCAAATATTTATAGACTCCCTTCTGCTCAAGTTGTTTTATATCACATTCCTGTCCCAGACTGATATTTTTTGGTACTGCAACTTTCCTGCTTTTGATATTGTTTTTGCACATTTATTAAGACCAAATGACTACATTTATTTATATCATCTGAAAAATGTTTTAACCACTAAGTTGTGCTTTCAACTGCTCATCTGATAAATAAAAAGTATATTAAGGGTCTTTAAACAAGATTGTTTTCTGGAAGCCACATTTTAACTATAGCCTAATCTGTTAAGTAAATAGCTTAATAGGTTAAGGAAAAGACAAAACGACAGTGGTGGCAAAGATTCACCCTGGAATATCCCTCTCTGAATTTTTATCCCTGGGGTAATAATTTGCCCTTTGTCATAGCTTAACTGCAAAGTGTTTTGCCACTATTTCATGTTTACTGTAATGAAACTGATTACTGTAGGATGTATCTTATACATCTGTAAGCACTCCTTTATCCATGAATGTGGGTGCTGTGGTCTATTCATGCCATACTTAGATTCATCCAATTTATACAATTCTTTATTATGGCTTTATTTAACAACAAATGATCCTTTGTTCCATGTGACTTTCTTTAGTTACACTCCCATGATTCAGTTTTTTCTTCATGACTATAAACTCTATCTGCATTAATTCCAGTATGTAGTTTGTATATCGTCAGAAGGCAAGTTACTGGTCTATAGTTTTTAGCATGGCTTACACTTTTACACTTAAGGAAAAGCATTTTTTCCTGTTGTTAACCAATTTTGTGCTGCTTGGGATGCACATATAATTCTTAATTGACACATTCAGTTATTCTCTGATTTTTGTCTATTTCTGGTTTGATTTTTATTCCTGCTTGACATCTATATGCTTCTGCTAAACTAAGCAGGGAAGTCATCATAGATGTCTTCTCCTCATGCTTTAAAACTTTCATTACTGTCAGAAATCTTTCTTTTAAGATGTTAATACTTTTAGTGAGATGTTAGGTACTGCCTCTGGGCCTGGGCTTTTATAGTTAGGAGCTTTTCTTAATTTTGTTTTGATTTCTCGGCTTTTACTTCATCTCATTTTCTATTGTCTATATTTGAACTCCTTACTGTTCTTTTTTTTAATTTTTCTCTCCATTAAGATCGTTGTTATGTTCCCTGAGTGTTTATAAATATTTCGTCAAAATGTGTCTATGTCTTCTTTTTTTTTGGTAGTATTTCATTTCCTTTTACTTTGTTGACCAGTTCTATATAAAACTTTTTTGGGTTGTTTTTTATATATATATATATATAAATATATATATATATATATATATATATATATATATATATATATATATATATATATATATATACATATACATATCTTCTACGTTTTACTGCCAGTACTGATATCTTTAGAACTGTATTTGCAATACAGTAGTCTGTTTTAATACTGTGCATTTTTGTTGATCTATTCACTCTTCTGCATTCTTCTAATGTGGACACTTCTTGTCTTAATTGTTTTATAGTTTTTTGTATGTGATGCTTCCATGATGGCATTTTATTTCTTCCCTTCCATTCCTTTATTGCTCTATATTTTGTGGTCAGACTTTATATGGTATTAATTTAACTGCACAACATATTCTATTTACTTTCTGTTATTTCACATGACTTTTTTAATAGTCTTCATTACTGTATTTATTGGACTTCTAACATTTTGGATCTTATTTCATTTCTGTAATATATTTCGTTCATCAAACTTAATATGTCACTCTAACTCTATTAAATCAAGCAGCTTTTCCCTTAGATCATTTTCTTCTAAATGGAGAGCATATTCTTTGCTCTCCATTTTCTATGGGCATTCTACAGAAAGTTCCAGAACATCTTCCTGTGACATATCCTCTTCAAATTCATCCTGCATCATATGCTGCTCCTTCATATAGGAATCCATTGGCCCCATTTCCCCACAACATTGCCTACATTAGAATTGCCACTGTTTCTTGCTCCTTCCCTTGCTGTGCAACTTCAACTGAATTTCTGTACCGGTTTCCTACAGAAAACTCTAGAACATCATCATGCGGCAAGTCTACAGAGGCCTCCCACTCCACCTGTTTCTCTTAGTTTGGGGACTCATTGTTCCATCCTACTGTGACATTACCTTTGTTGGATTTTCTACACTAAGAAAGAGTGAAAAAAGCCAGTCTAATACTTGTGAATGTATGGGGGCAGACTTTTGTGGAAGAAGGCATAAAGGTGATCCCTTTGTCTTTGTGTATGTCTTCTTTTAGGCAACCCAAAGGTAATTTTATAACACTTGGTTTTCTTTACAGTCTTCCTTAGATTTTTGGGGCAAGGTTCACTATTAGACTTTTAAGTTATGTTAACTGAGAATAGTGAAATGTAGAACCTTAATGAAGTATTGCAACAAGAAGCTGCCATCATACTGTGGTCATCTCTTTTCTATTTGACATACTGGTACAACAACCCAAATAACTAACTTCCGTTTGCATGCATTCTACTTAACTATTTCAGTCCTGAGCAGCAGAAGGCTAATTAATCTCTTAATACAAAAAAACCCTTCCTACATTAGAGGATTTCTCATATGATTTGGCAATAGTTCAGAAAGAATAGAGCTTACATTAGATGATGGGTTAGTCATTGTTCTAAGTATCAAAAGCCTCTGTGATGATTGTAAATTTATATTTCAAATTTATTAAGGAAAATTATAGTAAAAGAAAATGTTATATTTTTGTAACCATGCAAAATATTCCCAATTTATCAGTGAGTGACTTGTTTATCATCTAATCTAGAGCTTTCCAGACACATATGACAAGAGTGGGTAACACACTGCTGTTTTGTGATATTATATAATCAATGAAAACTATGCTTTACTTTATTTCAAAACAACAGTATTAAACTGCAAAACTGTGTGTGCTGGATGGCAATTATGACTGATAAAACTGTATGCCGTAATGCTGTACATAAGATGGCAACATTTGTTTCAAACAGACCACATAACATTTACAATGACAGTCCCATTATAAAAGAATGGTTAACGCTCACAACTGCTTTTAACAGATATGCATATCTTTGGAAGCCTCCATATTACACAAGACAGTATAATGCCATTTTTTTAACTAACACCTATATGTGGCATACACCACCATAAACATAACAGTATCACACTCCATCTGTGAATAATTAATGTAAACATGTAAATGTAATATGTCATAATTTTTTTGCAAACAGTCCTTAATGACTGTAGCCTTGTGTAGCCCACTCTGATATTTTTACTGTGCATGCCCAGCAAAGTATGTCAGCTTTTATATGCCACCTTGGTCAGCTGTATACAACCAGCCACTCATGAGATATAAGACTGGGGGTTGGCATAATGGTGAAGGTGTTTACCTCACATTCACAAGGTTCAGGTTTTGAGTCTTACTTTTGAGGGAAATTGGCTAGGCTTATAATGGATAACAAGGCAGCTAGCCAAGTACTTTCCTATGAACCCATTATGCTAAATATTAGAATATTGTTAAAAATGAATGCAGTCTAATGCAAATAAATAATTTTGTCTGTGTCTGAGTTTGTGTCACCCAATTATCTAGTATTGTTTTCTTCTAACACCCATTGTTTGTGTAGTTACCTCCAGCATGACAGTATCACACTCTATTTTGATTTCTTAATGTAAATATGTAACACACAACCTCATGCAACTATTACTTGATAACCGGAGCACTTTCCATCCCACAATGATGGTTTTATTGGGATTGTCTACAATATCCTGACAGAACGCAGATGCCACCTTGCTTCCTAAACCATAGTCTATTTTTATAACACGTTAGTGTCAATATTAGAATAACGCTAATATTAATACAATTTACCTCAAATAAATAGTTTCATTTTGATGTGTTTCTCTTTGCCAAGGGTATTAACCATAATTAGTTTTGTAACATCCACTGACTGTAAATCTCTCCTAACATGACAGCATCATATACCATTACTAATTTATTTATGCAAATATGGAAACTATAACAAAATGTGTATAGCCTTCTGTAAACAATCTTCATTCAGTAAGTCTCAAAATGAGCATCCCACAGTGACTTTTTTTTTCATTGTGGATAACTGCCATTTCCTATCGAGTAACACATATTACTTTGTTTCCTAACACACAACAGATATCAGTCTTAATATTATAATAATGTTAATATTAATAGAGTGCACATTAAATAATTACTTGTCTATCTTATAACTTCTTTTAACTAAGTATTTAATACCAATTTTTCTAAACACACACTGCTTCTCTAGACCCCCTAACCTGACAGTATCACACTCCATATTTTGCTTTATTAATGAAAATATGTAAAGCATTTCATATTCTTCATATCCTTTTGCAAAAACAAATCAAGCCTTGTGCATCTGACAGTTGTACACTTTGTTCTGTATAATGTAATCATGTATGAAATGTGTTTAGCTGATGAACAGCCGATGTAAGTAGCCATGAACAACTTTATCATTATATGATGTTCTGAATGAGTTACAGTTGTAGAACAGTTGTATATTCAAGAGAACTGTTTGTCTTATATTTCTAATATAATGACAACTTAATATGAAAAAGCATTCACAGCCATTATTGTTCTGTGCATGCTGAGCACAAACAGAGGACAATAACTCAACAGACATGTATATAAACAAGCATGCCACTTCCCCTAAGGCAGGTGACAAACAAAATTAAGAAAAAACAAACATCAATATCCAGGCAATCACAAAAGAGCATCTGGTATGACAGCAAATACTTGCAGCTTAATAAAGTATTCTGTATCCCACCGGAACCCCCCTCAGAGACACAGGGATACATACATGCACACACACATACATGCACACGCACAAACCCATACATACACATACACACACACACACACACACACACACACACACACACACACACACACACACACACACACACACACACAAGGACCAGTTACAACAAATTTATTGACTGTGTGTACACATTTGATGCCTGGGATTAAAAGAATAATTAAATACCAAACAATAGCAACACTAATATAGCATAACTCCCACCCATAGCCATACACTAGTTCCAGCCAGTGAATTGACACTGCACACTTTATATGTCTGGATGTGAATACTGGTATAAATAAATGCAGAACAGCCAAAGATATATTTCAACTAATTGCTGTCAGATGCATACATTGTAACTCAAACACTCCCCTGGCAGATATACCCACCCGTTAGATCCACTTTATGGGCTGCATGCACCTCCAATATGTAATTTTGAATAAATAAAGGAATATATACATAACTAATAGCCGCAGTAAATTTCCATCTTACTGCTGACAGATGCATACGGTGCAACTCACTAGAACCCTTAGTGTTCAAGAATGAGGGACAAAGTAAAAACAAAGGGTGACAATGGACCCAAAATCATCAGCAGATTTTAAATATTGCTCTTATATTCTTAGAAAGTTGCTATAACATGTTTTGCATTAGCATGCATTTTCTGAAGTTTATGAAGTCACAATCAAGTGTAAGTCATTCTTTAGAGACTGGTATCCTATAAGATTTGCCAGAAAATTACAGTTGTTACAGACCAAAACCATTAAGCAGCTATGATACTCTCAAACACACACACACACACACACACACACACACACACACACACACACACACACGCTAACACACACACACGCTAACACACACACACACACACACACACACACACATACACACACACGCTAACACACACACGCTAACACACACACGCTAACACACACACGCTAACACACACACGCTAACACACACAGTCTTCCCATTATCTCTCTCTTCTTATCACACACACACACACACTCACATACACCAATACACACAATTTTACCTAAAACACAAAGTTGCACCACTCATTCTCTTACACACACACACACACACACACACACACACACACACACACACACACACACACAGTATCTCATGTTCCTCAATCCACCTCCCGCACACACTCATGCAGAAGTTCTCCAGAGTCTCTCTCACTCACACACATACACACACATCTGCACACACACACATCCGCACACACATACACAGTCTCACCAGAATCTTTCTTTTTCTCATGCACACACACACACACACACACACACACACACACACACACACACACACACACACACACACACACACACATGCATGCATACACATACAGACCATTCCACACAACCACTCGGCTGAAGAAGGTTGTAAGAATAACAGATTTTGCATCAGTCTTTTGTGATAGAAATGGAGTATGAAACTGAAATGTTTAGCAACTGCAATCTACAATGATTTGTCAAAAAAACACAAATTTTGTTAAGACAATGAGGCAGATTTAGGGGTAGTTGAAAGCTATAGCACTCACCAGTCTCCCATTCTCTCCATGTGTCTCTCACTAACACATGCACAGAGTCTCCCCAATCTCAAACATATACACAAAGGTCCACATTCTCTCTGTCTCCATCTCTCTCTCTCTCTCTCTCTCTCTGTGAAACACACATGCAGAGTCTCCCCAATCTCAAACATATCCACAAAGGTCCACATTCTCTCTGCCTCTCTCGCTCTCTGTGAAACACACATGCACAGAGTCTCCCCAATCTCAAACATATACACAAAGGTCCACATTCTCTCTGTCTCTCTTTTTCTCTGTGAAACACACATGCAGAGTCTCCCCAATCTCAAACATATCCACAAAGGTCCACATTCTCTCTGTCTCTCTCGCTCTCTGTGAAACACACATGCACAGAGTCTCCCCAATCTCAAACATATACACAAAGGTCCACATTCTCTGTCTCTCTCTCTCTGTCAAACAAACATGCACAGATTCTCCCCAATCTCAAACATATACACAAAGGTCCACATTCTCTCTGCCTCTCTCTTTCTCTGTGTAACACACATGCACAGTCTCCGCAATCTCAAAATTATATATACAAAGGTCCACATTCTCTCTGTCTCTCTCTTTCCCTGTGAAACACACATGCACAGAGTCTCCCCAATCTCAAACATATACACAAAGATCCACATTGTCTCTGTCTCTCTCTCTCTCTCTCTGTGAAACACACATGCACAGAGTCTCCCCAATCTTAAACATATACACAAAGGTCCACATTCTCTCTGACTCTCTCTCTCTCTCTATCTCTGCGAAAAACACATGCACAGAGTCTCCCCAATCTGAAACATATACACAAAGGTCCACATTCTCTCTGTCTCTCTCTCTCTCTGTCAAACACACATGCACAAAGTCTCCCCTATCTAAAACATATACACAAAGGTCCACATTCTCTCTCTCTCGCTCTCTTTCTCGCAGAATCTCAAACATATACACAAAGGTCCACATTCTCTCTCTCTCTCTCTCTATTTGAAACACACATGCACAGAGTCTCCCCAATCTCAAACATGTACACAAAGGTCCATATTATCTCTGTCTCTCTCTTTCTCTGTGAAACACACATGCACAGAGTTTCCCCAATCTCAAACATATACACAAAGGTCCACATTCTCTCTGTATCTCTCTCTCTCTCTCTGTGAAATACACATGCACAGAGTTTCCCCAATCTCAACCATATACACAAAGGTCCACATTCTCTCTGTCTCTCTCTCTGTGAAACATACATGCAGAGAGTCTCCCCAATCTCAAACATATATAGAAAGGTTCACATTCTCTCTGTCTATCTCTTTCTGTGAAACACACATGCACAGAGTCTCCCCAACCTCAAACATATACATAAAGGTCCACATTCTCTGTCTCTCTCTCTCATAGGTTCATAGGTTTATACTAGGCTATCTGCTCTAAGGCATTTATAAGCCTAGGCCAAAGTTTTGTGGCTTACGCCACCCCTTATATGAAAAAATACTGTGCCCATTAGTTTGTTGTGCCTCTGTCCAGCAGTGACACAGAGATGATTCCCGGGGTAAACCTATGGTCTCCCATCCACAGGTCAAGATTTCTCTTGAACAGAGCCAGCGAGGTGCTCTGCCTCACATGGACCAGGATTTTATTCCACAGCATAGGGAGTCTGAGTGATAAATCTATCCCTCCAGCACGTTCTATTTATATCTGTGCTAAGGTTTAAGTCGCTTGCTCTAGTGGTTTTGATGGATTTGGATTTTTTGAGGTGGAGCATGTCCATTAATTCCAGGTTGGACATGGCCTTGTATGTCAGGCACATGTCACCTCTGAGCAGACGGTATGCGACTGAATAGAGCTGGAGTTTCTTCAATCTGGCAGCATATGACAGATTTTGGAGTCCCTTTATCTTTTTGGTGAGGAACTTTTGGGGTCTCTCCAATTGCTGCAGATGTCGGGTGAGATACATCCCCCGAATGGGGCATTGTACTCGATCATTGGTCTGATAAGTGAAGAGTACAGGGGAACAATGACCTCACTAGATCTGGATGTGAATCCCTTCATGATCAGGTGGGCAATGTAGAAGGTCTTTCTAACCACTTTAGCAATGCGAGTGTCAAAAGAAAGGCCACTGTCAACCTGGGTCCCCAGGTCCCTGATAACCTCTTCTGTGCTTAGTGGATTGCCACCTATATGGTAGCTTGGGGTTACCTTGTTTTTCCCGAAGGGTATGACTATACATTTTTTGATGTTTAACTTCAGGCCATGGCTCTGGCACCAGCTATCTGTTTCCGTGAGTCCCTTCTGAAGGATATCCGTGTCCGATGCACTTTCCACTATGGCGCCCAGTTTGCATTCGTCTGCAAACTTTGTCAGCCAAAGTCCTCCCATGTTGGCCTGTACTTCTGAGAAGTAGATGCTGAACTATAGGGGGCCAAGGACCGAGCCCTGTGGGACACCACTTGTGACCGGCTTGGAGTCTGACATAGCGCCAGCAACTCTAACCCTGTGGGTTCTGTCCTTAAGCCAGTTTGCAACCCATCTTGTGACATATGGGTTTACATTTAAGCTGGTAAGTTTTTCTACAATACCCGAGTGGGGTATTGTTTCGAAAGCCTTTGCAAGGTCAAGGTAGGCTGTATGGACTGCCTTTCCCTCATCAATGGCCTTGGTGACTGTTTCGAAGAAGTCGACCAAGTTCAAAGGCATGATCTGCCCTTGAAGCCAAACTGGGTCGGGTCCAATGTCTGCAAGTCCCCTATATCTTTGTTTATGAGCTCCATTATGATCCTCTCCATAGATTTGCAGACTAGACTTGTTAAGCTTATGGGGCAGTAATTACCAGGGTCCGTAGAGGCACCGCCTTTGTGGAGTGGGACCACAGTTGCCGTACACCACTCCTTGGGCACGTATCCTGTGGTAAGGCTGAGATTAAACAGCTGCCTTATGTGCGGGTTTAATTCCTCATTTAGCTCATGTAGCACACAGCCGGGGACACCAGCCGGTCCCATTGATGCTGTGTTTTTAGCTTTAGAGAGAGCAGCTTTCACCTGCGCATTTCAGATGTCTGGGAGGCTACACTCCACTGGGATAGTTATCTCTCCTTTAGGGGGGGGAGAGGGGGGTGAAGTTTGCACTGAACCTGTCTGCCAGTATGTTGGCAATGTCTGTGGGTTCAGTGATTTTTGTATCATTTTGGACTAATTCTGAGCATATCTGGGAGTTTCCACCCAGATTCCTAACATAGCTGAAAAAGGCCTTATGATTGTCCTTTGAATCCATGGCAAATTTTCTCTCAAAATTGGCCTTAGTTGATTTTATGAGTGCTGGTATTTTTTTACTAATAATGATCAGGGGTGACTTCCCTTTTATGGATTTTGTTCTATCATGTAATAGCTTTCTCCTCTTATTGTAAAGTTTGTTAATGGCTGGGGTCCACCAGACTGGACGTTTGCCCTTTGTGGAAACAGTCTTGGTTTTATTTGGGATTGCCTGATCCATGCAGTCCTGGAGGTGTTCATAGAAGGCATTTGTAAGGGCTTCCTCAGCTTGGGTTATGGTTTCCACTGGCTCAGGGGCCTTGAAGGATACCACACCAGTCTTGAGTAGTGTGAGGTTTGCTTTAGAGAAGTTCTTCACTGTGGTCTTTTTTGTTTGGGGTGGGGGCGTGATGTGGATTTCCAGTGAGATTAGTTTATGATCAGATCTCACCAATGAGGGATATACTTGCGGTGTGGAGCATTTTGTCCCCATGTTTGTGATAATGAGATCTAGTATATTTTCTCCTCTCGTGGGAACAGTGACTAGCTGTTCCATGGCATTTGAATTTATGAACTCCAGGAACCGTTGGGCTAGAAAGTTAGGGCTTGAGTAATGTTCCCAGTCTATATTCGGGTAGTTGAAGTCACCCAATATGATGGTGTTTGGAGATACATTTATACCCTCCAGTGTCTTCAGGAAGGCTGTGTGGGGTTCTTGAGTTTGAGAGGGTGGCCTGTAGCATGCTACAATTTGTAGAGCAGTTTTGCCTATGGTTAGTTGCACCTGGATGGTTTCCGAAGCTTCCTGC